>NW_008671011.1:27892-34229 GCF_000695815.1 Acanthisitta chloris
TTTTTCTGTGGATCTCATTTTGTAACCTCAAAATGGGTACATTCAACTGATAGAAAAATATAATTACTGTCCTTAAGATAATTTATCACCAAACTACATTTGTGACATCAGTCATTATGAGGTCTAATGCATGTAATTGGCAAATGTGTTTGCATTGCATACTTTATTCTAATTGACATCTACCATATTGCTGCTGACAGCTTTTCAGCCCAGATGAATGCTGTTTGCCAAGAGCTATTACTACTTTGCTGAGGTAGTCATACACAGACACATTATAGTGAAGATACAGAGTAAAAATTCACTCTGGTTTTTTACTGCTCAGGTGTCTAGGTTCACTAGTTTTGAATAGTGAGGCTTTGACACACTTGAAGTAGATTCTTGACAGTTTGACGATATGTCACTTCTGAGGGTTTATAGAGTACACCAAAAGAGGACCATTGAAATAGTGAAAGGTTGCTATGTGCTTTGAAGCACTGAAGCTAATTCATGCAAGATGAAACTTTATAAATTAAATAACCGAAGAAAAATGTTCTACTAAAGAAACCATCATTAGACATTTTCTCCCTTGTAATATCATTGTGTTTTGTCATCAGTACTCATGCAAGAGGACAATAAAAGTTAATTTTATGAGTTCGTGAGGGCCATAAGAGACTTTCTAAGGTGATTAAATAGTCAGCATACCTACCACAGTGACATCTTGTCATAAGTCATAAGTAGTAGCCTGTCACTCTTAGTGAACTAAATCACATTGTGTTATTGCTCGTATGTAAAGATCTTGGGCAATAAAGATAAAACAACCATAGCTTTGGTGAGATCAGGATTTTATATTTGGTATCTTGGCCATAATTAATTAACCCAAAAATCTTTGGAGGAAAAGAAAAGCTAGTGAAACACAGTACTACTGTATTGAAGTGTTCAGTTCTGTTCAGTAAAGATAAAAGATATGTATTGAAAGTGTAAATGAGATTCAGTTGACAAGATATAATGAACATTACAACATGAAATCTGCACATTAAGCTAGTTTTTATAGGCATTTGGACCTAAAAAAGAAAAAGTCCTTTGTTGCTATGATTTGCAATACCTTTTTTCCTATATAGTAAGGCATATTTTCTCTTCTGCTGGAGTGCCTTAAAATTTCTTGAAAATTGAAGATTGCACATGATAAAAATTAACCAAAATTGTAAAATTTGATTAAAGCAGAGTCTTATTTCAAAATTTGAAGGTGCTATTAGGTTTAAGTGTAATTCAAGTTCATGGGTTTTGTGTTCTTATTTGCAACTTGCAATACTCAAGATCTTCACTTTACAAAAATAAAATTTTTTTTGTTTTAATATACTTTATAGGTTCAGTAGTTAAAAGCCAACTGAGAGCACTGTACTTGAAATATTTTGTCCACAGCAGATGGACTGTTTTGGATTTATTCAGTTGTATCTGGATATTATTAAAAAAACTATTGTTTGTAAGGGCAAGAGATGGCTAAAAGCTTTCCCCCTGTTTTTCATAAAATAATTGATTTAGAGAGAAATTTTTATTTTTAGTAAGCCCTCAGAGTTTACAAGTAAGTATTGGTCAGATTTCTTTCCGTGTTGGGTAGCAAGCCTTTTTCGCAAGTTCTCATATCTTGCTCATAATAAGATATTGATTAAATTGCTATTACTTTAACTCTCTTCTTAGGCAGCATGAATCCCATCATAGAATCATTGAATAGGCAAGGTTGTAAAAGTCCTCTAAGATCATGAACTCTTTATGGCTTCATAACAACTTACAACATACATACTGTTGAAAAAGTTATCTGTATAATATTTTCATAGTACTCATGTGTGAGGTGTGTTGTCTTCCAGAGACCACATATAACATATTAAGGATATGTGTCAAAATCTGGTGCATTTTTTTTTATTCTTTTGCCAATTTCAGAGTTAAGGGGTTTTTAAACTTCTTGCTATTTTCAACCAGCAAGCTTGCACACTACTTTTCAGCTTAAGATGACCATTTTTTTCAGGTTCATGCTTCTTCTCAGCCATTTTCTCACAGACCTTATTGGAAGTGAGCTTCAGAGTCACTGGAAATAATTTTTCTACAGATGTCATGTTTTTATAGCGTACAGTGTTCAAGAGAGATGTATTTATACTTGTAGAAAATGAAATAATGGTTTTCATGTTTTAAAAGGAAAAAATTGATAGCAACAATGTATATGATAATCTTAGAAGTAAAACTCTGAAAATGTGTTATGTTGTAAATGATACATCCATAACCAAATTATATGTGTCTGAAGGTTACCTTAATTATTTGCATGGAAATTATTTGAAAAATTTGTGAGAAATCATCAAAGTAGATATTTCTAAGAAATCTAAGCAAATAGGTTTTTATTTCTTTTCGTATTTTGCTAGGCAATATATAGCAACCATTCTCAAACTTTAAATGACAGTTTCTCATACTTGGCATCTGCTTTTAGCACAACTCCCTCCATACCCTGCATATGTCTATTTTGGATAGCAATACCTATTTGAAAAGGAATTTAGCTTTCCATATATTTAAAATGTATAATAGCCGTGTTCTATAGTTTGGTTTTTAATGTTTTTTAAATTTTCAAAAACTCTCTCAATAAACACTCACTATAATGTTAAGTTTTATCACAGAGTTGTTCTTTAGGTCACAAGGGACATCCAAAGGCCCAGCATCCTACTCAGAACAGATATAACATTAGGATGGTAGGCGGTGACGAGTGTTAAGCATCCCCAGAATGGATTTCACCACCTCTCTGAGCAACCTGTTGCTGTATTGAACCACTTGTTATCTCACACACCACCCTTCTCCTTGAGTATCTATTTGAAATTTTTATGTTTCCACTTTTGTCTGTTACCTCTTGTCCTATCACTGTGCACCTCTGATGGGAGCCTGGAGGTATCTTCTCTGTGTCTTCCAGACAGCTGTTTTATGTAGTAATAAGTTCTCCCCTTAGTTTTTGCTTGTCCATACTGAACAGGCCGAGTTCTCTCACCCTTTTCTTGTACACCTTGGTTTCCACTACCCTGATTATCTTGTTGGCCTTTTGCTGGAGTCAGTCAGTATGTTGATATCCTTCATGTATTATGTAGCCCAAAACTGGGCATAGTATTACAGATGTGATTTAAAAGTGCCCAGCAGAGGGAAAGGATCACTTTTTTGGGTATGCATTGCCTACAGTCTTAATAATACATGCTAGGATTCAATCAGCCTATACTGCACAGGCACCGCTATTGGTTCATATTCAACCTGTCCACTAGGACCTTCAGGCTCTTCTTTGCATAGCTGCTTATCAGACAGTTTATCCCCTCAGCCTGCCCTTCCCTTTGCTGCATGGGATGTTGCTATCCCAGATGCAATGTCTTGTACTTGCTCTTCTTGCACTGTGAGCTTCTGGTCATCCCATTTCTCTGGCCTGTTCAGATTCTGCTAATTAGCAGCCCTGCCATTCAGTGTATTGACTACCTCCTGAAAATCAGTGTCATCCTCAGGTTTGCAAAGAGTGCTCTCTATCATCCAGGTCTTTAATGAAGACATTCAACTGCCGGATGCCAGCTGGACTTTGCACTACTGATCACAGCGCTCTGGGTCTTGGCAGTCAAACCAATTTTCTGCTCACCTTGTGATCCACTTGTCCAGCCTGTTTCTCATCAGTTTTGTGATAAAGAGGCTATTGAAGACTGTGCCAAAGGCCTGGCTAAAATGAAGATGCACAACATCCGCCGCCTTCCCCATGTCCACAGCTGCCAGTCACATCACCACAGGGAGCACAGAGGTTGGTCAGGCATGATCTGTTCAGGCAAGAAATGGCTTCTGAAAATATCTGGTTCTCAACTTTTCCAGGGACAAAGCTAAGGCTGACCAACCTGTAGCTCTACAGATCTTGCTTTTTACTTCTCTTAAAGAGCTGCATGATGATAATGGCCTTCAAACATGTCAAAGAGCAACAGTCTTTCAAAGACACCTGCCAGCTCCATGAACACCTCTGGGGATGCCTTACACCAGGGCCATGAACTTGCATATGTCCAAGTGGGTTAAGTGATCTAGTCTTCTTTCATCTCCTGTGGGTGCTGCTTCATGTGAACAGACTCTCTTAGGAGGCTTAGAGACATAGGAGACTTGAGGAAAAAATCTTACCAGTGGAAAATCTTACAGAATATCACAGCTCTTTGCACACTGCTTGTCACTAGGCTTGCTGCCCCACAGAGTAGTGGCAATAACCTCGTGGTGCCATTTCCTTGCTGCTGGTGTGCAACTGCACACAGCCATGTATACACTTCTACCTGCTGCTGCCTGTGGGCCTGACCCTTCCACGCCCATGGTGGGCCTGCTATTGCTCCCAGCAAGGCAGAGTCGGCATGTCCTGTCCTTCCCTGCCCTGCTCTGTCCTGTCCTATGCTGCCCGACCTCACCTTACCTCACTTTCTCACTGGAAGGCTTTTAGGAGAGCATAAAGTTTTCTGGACAGGTTACGTTTTGTCGTGGAAAAGGAGATAATAAAGAGTTTTAAAAAGCCCAGACCTGGAAAGGAAAAAGAGTGTGTGAGGGTGTGTTTGGTGTTGTTATTTTTTTATTATTTTATTTTTTAGGTTGTACTTCTTTATTTTATTTATTTATCTATGAGCTTTGTGAGGGATGTTGAGTAGAAGCCCAGGCATGTGCTGCTGTAAGATAAGAAAACTAAGGCAAAAAAGGAGACAGGAATGAAGAGATAATGTTCTGACACTGTTTTGATAAATATTCCTTATCTGGGATGCTATTATCATGGAAGTAGTAGAATTACAGGGCTGAACTGCTTTTCTTAGGTTCGTTTTATATGGTGGGATATTACAGAGCAGAGAAGTCAGAGAAAGTCTTACGAAAAAAAATGATCTAGTACTTACCATGAGATACAGATGTTAACATAGTCTTCTCACCAGGCTAGCTGATATTTCTCATTTCTTTCATATGCCAATGAGACAACTATCCCAAGGTCTTGTTTAAGCATTGCATTTGTTTTAGTCTTATCTTGTGTTAAACTTTTCTTATGCAGTGAATTCTGTTTTTTTTGTCAATAATCCTAGAGCAGAAATATACGATGCATACTAAGGTTTGTGGAAAGTTGTAGTCACTAATTTTCATCCTAATATTAGAGACATAAAATGAAACTCTTAGACCCGAGAGAACCAAGTGTTGCGAAGCAAAAGGAAGGATGAAATGGAGCTGAAGTAGCAGAGAAGCTGAAAAATCATTTGTTGCTGTGAACATGAAGTTCATTCACTTGTTCAAGAGGTAGCGAGGTCAAGGCTCACATCCTTCACCATTTTCTGTGACAGGGTAAAGGAACACCAGACAACATGACATTCACTTTTAAGCTCAGTTTGTTAGGAGGATCAAGCGAAGGATAAGCTATGTCATATAGGTCTTTGTGCACATGTGTACACCTGAGACCTCCATCTGTTATCTCTTCTGTGAGCTGGCACAGGTGAACCTGGGCAAATAAGACAGTTGCTCCAAGTGGTCTTAGATTTGTCTGGTTTTGTCTTCTTGTTCTCTCCTTTAAGTAAATTACTTCATGTAATCTAATGAATGCATATCTCTATTTGACCCAGCAGTTTAATGAAGATGTCCAAAAACAGGAAAAGCCATTTTGAAAGTCAGTTGTATTTAAAACTGCATTTTCTTTTTTTAGCCATACTGAAAAAATAGGAAAACCCATTCTGTGCATGAAAATTACTGCTACCTAAATAACTAAAGATGCTTTTAACAGAAATCTTAACTGAAAGATCAGTGGAACTGTACGTACAATTGTATAAAAGCAAAAAAAGTTAATTACCTATCACACGTTCTGTTAGCCTCTTTGTATGAGGTAAGTAGTGTATAGAAAGGAGTGAAAAATTCAGGGGCCAGTACTGGAATCTAGGATGAGTGATGTTAGAATGCAGTGAGTTTAGCTATTGTAATAAATTAATTACACTGAAAGCCATGCCTTCTCTTAGAAAAATAATGACAATTTATTGAACTGTGTGGTTATCTCAGCTAGAAACAAAGAACTGTCTTTTATTCGAGTCTTGATTTTGGCAGAGACTATTGTCTGTATGATTTATAAAGCCAGAAGATATGCATGGATGAATATGCAAATCTTTATATGATGTATACTAACATCATATTTGAGAACTTAAGGATGGTGTGTTTTCAAAAGCCCAGAAAGTGTCTGACAGTAAGACCTTAAATATTCAAAGAATTGTAGATCGTTCTCTTAACTGAATTTCCATGAAGGACCTGAAATTATCGAACTAGTTATTTTAAGCATCTCTAAGAGACGGTGAGATTGAACAGCTAGCATAGATTTGTA
>NW_008671011.1:34245-57724 GCF_000695815.1 Acanthisitta chloris
TCTTTAAAAATTGCAGCAAGCCTTAAGGATTAGAAGCGATATGACATAGCTTGAATGTAGTAAACTGCAGCTTTGATAATCTTGCATGGCATTCTTTTAAGAAAGCTAAGGAACTGTTTTCTAGATAAGACTAGTCTAAAGTTAGTGTACACGATTTTTTGGGGTTAAAAAGATACAATATTTATTCTCAATCACTCCACAGTAACTAGGAGGGTGGGGAGGAGTGTAATTCTGTAAAAGTCTATAGTGGGTGTAAGGTTATTCTGTAGCATTGTTGGTAGTTTTGGAAACAGAGTAGATGCTACTCTTGCTGCAGTCACATTAGAAGACAGAACTCAGGTTTAAAATGCTCACAATAAATTGCAGAAACAATTTTTAAAATAGACATACAGTTTGATAAGAACAAGTACGGGCACTAAGTAGGAGTAATTAACTGTGCAAATACAAGATGTGGAATTCCCTGTAATGTTTCAGGGAGATATATAGGGACAGTATATTCACCATGCCATACTGTTACATGTGTAGCTGGTTCCAGATTGTTTGCTTTCTTACACAAGTGTTTTCACTCCCTTCATATCAGCAGTAGCAGAGCTTAGGAAGTGTAAAAATGTCTGGCAGACTTCTTTTGGCAAATCTGAAAACATTTCTTGCCTCCATCACCCTTTATGAATTTGAAGTGTAACATAATAATTTCTAACTGTTTGCTTCGTTGATAGTCTGTGGCAAAGGCAGAAGGGATAGAATATAAGATCCACTAGATCTCTGCTGATCTTTAGGATTATAATGTGTAAGCATACAGTGAAACAACCTGTAGGCTCAAGTTGTCTAAGTTTACTAAAAAGTCAAACTATATAATGTACCAGGTTATTGATAGTTCATTAAATTATTAAAGGCATCAAAAGAAGACGTAGAACCAGATTTCTTCAACCTAAGAAATTGGAATAATGAAGATAGCAATATGTAAAATTGTTGAGAAAGGAGATCAGCAGAAACCATTTTCAGAAATCAGCTAAACTGTCTCTCTGGTTTCAATATAAGAAGAAGTAGTGGGGTTTAATTTGCAGCAAAGCTTTGATGTAAAAGGTAAGGAAAAGGTCTTAGAAAACTAAAAATTATTAACTCCCCAGGGTAGATTTCTTTTTATATATATTGTTTTTAATCATAAGGGTGGTCCAGCTTTCACTTCAGCTATTTAAAGGGAGATTGAACTGTCCCTTGTCTGTACTGGTTCAAATGTGAAGATACAGCTGAACCCTGCGCGCTATAAGAAATACCAAGACATGTAAACGGCCCCTCTTTATACATTATTCCTATCACTTCTACTTTCTGTAAGAATTCTGCCAAGTATGTAAATAGGAATCAGAAGGAATAAAAGGTGCTTCTTCTGTTTCTACTGAAAGACAAAAATTATGAATTAACTCTACTGTTAAAATAAACATGACTGTTTATTTCATGTATTCTATATACTACAGTTGTTCTACATGCTGAATGGAAACCTGATTGTGCTGTTTTGGAAGGCTGGACAGGTTCCCTCTGTGGCCATTATGTTTCTCCTCTGAGGCTACCAGATGGCTGTTTAGGTGTAATGATAACAGCTGTTTGATTTTCCTTGCCAGCCTTGAGACTGAAGAACTCTGGAATCACTTGGGTACTACAGGATTAAATGAAGACAAAATTTAAACTTTTGTCATCTGTAATTGCATGTTGATGAATAATGGTATCAACTGTGCAGTAAATTTTCACTCAACATATTTTTCTTTTTTCATTTCTAATAATTTGGTTTATGTAATTTTCTACATTTAGTTGTACTAAGTCTGTGCTGATTTTTCCTAGGTGTATCTACGGGAAGACAGAAAATTAGTCACTGGAACAGAGAACACTCTGGATTTTCTTCTGATGAGAAGACTACTCTGATTGAAGTATTAAATCCTCTTGCAGCACCACCTTCCTGTAAGTAGGCTCAATCACTGTGAAACATATTGTATAAAATTTTGACTTCCTGTGCAATTCAATACTCTACAAGGAAAATGGCTAATTTAGTATTCTACCAGAGAAACACTGTGCATTTATTTATATGCACACATAAGAAAGAACAATGTAAAGGCTTAAAGCATGTTCTGATGTTCCTCCGCTGTCTTTTCTGAAATTCAGATTGAGAAAAGGAAGTCATGAGTCACAGGCACTTTTAGCTATTTTTTGGCAGTGGTAACTGTGCACAATAGGAGATGTAACAATGAATTTGAAAGGCAAGAAAAGCAAGAAATTGAGTTGCAATATGAAAGGGCTATAGGAGTAGCTGTGTTTACTTCGTTCTTATCAACTTCTCTCTGTGTCATTAAGATGAACAGCTAATCACAGTCTCTTCCTGCTAGATGAAGAGTGTTCATGTAAACATGAACACTAACAGACAGCATAAACCTTGTCCATGACTACTCCTGATTATGTGCCTCACAGTTAATATCAAAGGGACACTGAAAGTTAATTCTGAGATGGTCAATGACAGTCTAAGAATATGTTGTAATTAGCAAATATTGAATATTATTTTAAATTGGATTTTATCACATTACTACAATCTGAGATAAAAATCTCCTTATTGTTATGGGAATTAATGGATATTTTGAGGTAATTTGAGCTAATAAAGTACCCATGTTTATAAGTTATTTTATTTGCAACAGGTAATCCATTGGCATGAAAAGTTACACCATGGAAGTATTGTGATTTTTTAACTAAAAAAACCCATATTGTACTGGTTTATTTGATAGACTGTCATTTTATATGGTTGAAATGTGTTCTCCTAGATAATAAAAATACCTGGTGTTGTTTAGGGGATGATATAACGATATTCTTTAGAAGTCTGACTCCTTGAAACACAGATGTTGATGTTGACTGCAATATTCAGTGCAAAGGAACTAAAATATGGGTCCAAAAGTATGAATTGAAGATTTTCATTGTACTGTGCATTTAACTTGCCAGGGTCAGTGTAATTTCTGTGTTATATTTTGTCATATCATAATATATTTGCATCTACTGAAACAGCTCTTGAATGCACAGTAGTAGTGTAAGTAGTTTGGTTTGATTTTTCCCTTAAAGTTGAGTTATTTTTTTTGCAGGGATCTAGGCAAAGTAGCTTGTCATCTGTTCCTTAAGTTTCTGTACATATCTACTGCATTAAATGCATAACCTTTTTAGCCTGGCTTCATGATTTGGAAATAGGAAATGATGCTTATGAGATTAGGCAGTGTAAGGTTGTGTTAGTGCTCATTTGTTTATATCTGAACGTATTACAGTTGAACTTTCTGTAAGGAGTGGTATTTTGAAAGAGGGAAAGGTCTCAATGCTATTTTTCTAAAACTTGCATGGAAAAGAATGGCTCAGCAGAGGGGAGGGAGTTGTGTACTGACTGACTGTCTGTTGTGTAAGTTTAAACTATATTGGATGAGGAAGTAAAAAATTACAGTTCTTTCTGTTATGGGAGAAACTTCGGACACAGCTCAACACTTTCTTACATACTAAAAACTTTCAACTGCGAGTTGTAGATTTACCAGAAACAAAGTACCATACATTTTCTCATACTGTGTAAAAATTCTTGCTTCCAGTGGCTACAATGAGCAGTTTGTAAACCTTTTCAGTTTGGATAGTCAAAACCCAATGCTCCCAGATGAATGCTGATACATATCTATAAACACATGGAATTGTAGCTGGGGGAACTGAACTCCATATGATGCCTGAGGGCTGTCAAGTGAATGAAGTGTTTGCCTCTTGTTCTCAGCTTTCTGTTTGGTGTTTTAGGTATGTTTGTAATACTTCAGTGCTTTAAATGGCAATACTGTTTTTCAGTGGTAAGCGTTTGTGTATGAAATAATTAAAGTTGGTACATAAACTATAGTTCAATTTACTTGAACATGTAAATTGTCTCATTTATGAGTCACTTGTGCATGACTGTTACAGCAGTGTTCCACATGATAACTTAGGAAATATACATTAATTGACATGCAATAATATTGGAACAGATTGTCCAATACAGTCTGTTTGGACAAAAACTGATTGGTTTTAATTTGTCAAATTCTATATTGCTTTCTCATGGAAGTGAAAGTATATTTATTTAAATGGAAGTGATGGTGAAGTCGAGTGTGTTAAAATTTGATAATTTCTTTTGTCAAAGAAGCAAATAATGAGATTAACTCAAGAGTCATTTTTAAATTTAAAGTGCAAGGTAGTGGGAACACAAAAAAGGCTTTATGAT
Organism: Acanthisitta chloris; assembly: GCF_000695815.1. Lineage (NCBI taxonomy): Eukaryota > Metazoa > Chordata > Aves > Passeriformes > Acanthisittidae > Acanthisitta > Acanthisitta chloris. The sequence continues at coordinate 38,489 of NW_008671011.1, forward strand.
GAGTTTTTGTCAATCTGTATAATTTTTCAGTTAAGCAGTCATAAATCAAGGAATATTGTATTTTTTGAGGCTCATTAAAGACACATTATACATTAGAATAGTGAGGCAGTCAGCATAATGAAATGATGAATGCCTATAACTATCTGTATGTAAATGATGTGAGACAGATTTGCTGGTGCTACAGAGGAGAATAACAATCTATTTGACAGTTCCCTGTAGGTGCTACTTCTGGATACAACTGACAGATGTTAAATGTAAACCTCTTCAACAGCAAGCACTTATTAGCACTCAGTGGGGAAAAAATGGCAATACAGAATAAGACAAATAGCAGATAATGTCATTTAAATAACTTTGTTCTTACAAAGCTTTATTGCCAATGTGTTAAAGTCTGGAAGGCTGGGTTTTTTTGTGGTTTTTTTTCCCCTTTTTTTTAATGGACAGACTAGGTAGATAATAGAACATTTTGGCATTTAGAAAATTGCAATTTGAAACATTTAAGAAAATTTGCTCAGTATTATATCTTGATCAAGGATGTATGTATGCGCCTTTTCATCAACACAATTTTTTTGAAATGTTATTTGGTAAATATTTGTTGAATCATATTATCTGTGATAAATGTAAGTGCTGTGTGTGTTTGCTATTTTTCCAAATAGTTTTAATTGTTGTTTCCTTTTTTTTTGTCATTTGTTGGGGTTTTTTTTTCTTCCCCATTCATGATAGTATAGAAAACTGTTCTTTCAGATTTGTAATTTTAATGTATAAAGGGGAGAAGTAGTTAGTGAAACCTGGTTAGCAGTAGCAAATATTTTTTAGGACATCTTACGATTTTATTTCTAGGCTATTTGTCTCAATTGTAGCCTGAGATGCTACTCCTAGAAATATAAAATATTAATCTGTGCGAGATTCACATTTTGATAGTAATACAACTCTTTGATGGAGATCAGCATTAAAGTAGTTCAGGAGACTATCAAAACCACTTGATTTATTTCTTTCCTACTTTGTAATAGATTAGGTTAGGGATTTATATTTCTTTAACATATGAATCTAAGCACATGAATTGATTTTTCAAATTGTCAAAGCTTACTTTAAAGGTTTTTCTTTTTTTTGAGATGGAAAAAAAATCATTAAGGACACACTATCTGCCAGCCAAACTGCTGCTTGAAAGGGCAGAGATTAAGCCAACACTAAGAGTGATGCAATGTCTACCTGTTTAGATTCTGTATGGCCTTATGTCTTTTAGTATTATGAAGTCGTGACACTCTGTGTGCTTTTTCTTTGTTATCTTTTGTCAGCTGTTTAACGCTGCCTTGTGTTGCTTGCACTAAATCTCTTTGGAGTTTAGTGTTTCACTGCACCACTGCAGATTTGTAATCCCCTTTCATGGTGTTAAATTATCAGCCACATATGCACTGTGTCTGACTTAGTGGACATATTTATTGTTCCGTGGCTACTGTGCTTGCTAATTTGTTTCTTTATTGCTTTGTCTTGAATTAGGGAATACTCACCCTCTCTTCCTTGAATCCTTAAGAGAATAGCTAAAGTTCATTCACTTGTACTTTTTGCTTTTAGTTCTCACTGTCACAATTCAAATGTAGATTTTCTTCACATAGATCCTGATGTATGTTCATGTAGAACAGCTGAGGTGCAAGAATGTAGAATGGGAATATCATCTCAGTGGGGAAAGGAGAGTAAATACATTTAACGAGAGAATTTAAGGCATAATATATGATGGTAACACACTTCTCACATAGCTAGACTTTGAAAGTAGGGAGGAGTTCTTAAGTCTAGAAAATGTATTCTGATCCTATTAACCTACTCTCATTAAATGATGAAAGGCTTAAAACTATTGCTGAATTTTCTCTCCTTCTCTTTGCAACGCAGTAGCATTGCAAACAAGAGGTACTTACTCATTTACGTTAGAGAGCAAAGCTTTCTATGCATGTCCTGGTTTAAGATTTGGTCCCTTTGCTTCTTCTTCTGTTCTCAGCTGTGCTACAATCCCTCTTTTTCAAAACTGTCTTGCCTATCCAGTTGATCTGACCTCTGAAAGTTTTTGAAAAAAGTGAAAACATCTAACATCTACCTTTACAGGAGAGATAACAAAATCAGGCTGTGTGCTAGGTCTTAAAAAACAAACACAAAAAAACCCCAGCAACATTTGTTCTACAGAAACCTCCTGAAATTATGTCTGTTTTGAACATTTTATACCCCTAAATATGAGCATTTTTTAGTTCAAGCATGTAGAGCTTCAGCACAGTGACTGAGATCAGAGATTACTGTATCTGAAATTAAATTCTCTCTGTCCCTCTGAGGTGTATCCTATATGATCCTGTATGTTCCTGTATGATGCTGTGTAAATCACTTTTTACAGTGAGTTTTTTTTACTGCTGGTTTTTATTTTTTTAGGCTTTTGCAGGTGTTTGTGGTACTACATTTATTTGATGAGTCAATGCTTAGAAGTTATCCACTAGTTTTAACTATATGCTTAATAGACATATATTATATAGACTGTATAGACTATATAAATATAGTGCCTAAATATACACTAAGCATACACAGTATATGAATTCTTGCAAATATAGATTAAATATACGCTATACAAACAAATACTTAATGGATTTTTTTTTAGGAAAACAACTACAGGTTAATAATTTACAATATAATGTAATTGCTTCCAGTAGTTGGAAAAAATTGCTTCGAAATGACTCAAACTTTTTTAAACAATCAGAAAGCAGACTGAAATATAAATGTTTCATTATCTCATTACTTCTGCTTAGTATAAATAATAAATTTAGTACAATGACATCTATGTAAACTGCTGAAGAATTATGCTTTTTTTAAAAAATGTGGTGTCAAATCACCGAGGAAAAGCCATACTAATGAAAACTAAAATGAAAATACATATATATGGTATGTTGAGAATTTTATGGCATTGTCATTACATTTTCAAATCACTGCTTATCAGTGGTACTAGAATACCAGAGTAATTTTTGACTAATCTTAACATTAGATATCACCAGCATCAGTTCTTTATATATCAGTTAAATCTGACTGGTAACCTGCAAATAGAATTATAATTTCAAGTCTAATGCCTTTGTCAGTTATATTTATCTGAATTTATGACTTTAATTAATTGCAAAAGAATTGAAATCTCTTGGATATTGTTTCACTTTTATTCAAAGAAATCCCTTTGCAGAATGTAATAAGGAAGTGCTATGATGCTCATCCAACTATTTCAGGTATTTATTTTTTTTAAGAACTGAATGTGTTTAAATTATGTTGAATGACAGTTGTATGAGCTGAGTTCTGCTGCATAATTGTCCCAGGAGAGTACAAAATTAAAATATAAATCAGTGATATAATGATGTTTCATTAATACCTATTTCAAGTAATCATTCAGTTAAAACAGTTGTAATTTGTGATTGATTCTTGTGGCAGTATTTTTACACAAATCATATTTTGGGTTACTGAACTTCTGCAAACAAAATGCTTGTGGATTTGTCCAATATAAAAATAAAAAAAAAAATCTTATGAGTCCATTCCAGGAGGCTTGGCCTCTCTTCAGCTGTTACAGAAAAAAAATTTTGGAATTTTACTTGTAAAAGGTCATTCTGACTGCACCAAAAACTCAGTCTTCACAAGTGTCAAAGAATATTAGTGCTTGTCTAGGAAAAGGATAAGGGAAAGGATACATGTTTAGACAATCTGTTACATTGGATAACTTTTGTTTATTTAATTGTTTGAATTAAACATCATTACAGTCCACAAATACAAATCTACATATGAATAAACCCATGCATAATGTCTCTGATGGGGTTTTAAAACCTAATTTTTAGGTTAGACTGAAAAAATCCACAAGCATACATATTCAGCAAAAGATCCCAGTCCTGCAGTGCTATCCAGCTGAAGGGAAGCCTAAAATTATCACATCAGTCTAGAAGATTCAAGTTCTCCTTCAACAGAAAACTGAAAACTGTTCTTCAGTCCTTCCAACATAAAAGCTTTGTGTCATGTAACAATGCAAAGAGACTCATAAGGATTGGTTATTTCACTGATGCTTTCAAAATTTGATAGTCCAGCAGCAGGAGCCATTGTAAGTTGCCATTGTCTTGTATTTGTCAGTCTGTACTTTCTCTTTTTAGTAGTGAGGACACAGTTTTAGAACTTCATTGCCAAGAGATGAAAGTTAAGGCAAGACTATGGAAAATATGCATGTGGAAATGAGTGACAGTTTTATCTTTTTGAGATTTCAAGAATAGAGTATATATTTAGTAGTCTGAATGGAGTATTTTGTTTTTCTGCTTTGAGATGTAGAAGTTTTACTGTAAAAATTAAGTAGAAAGACAGAAAGATTTATGACTGGTATTGAAAATGCTGTGGACTGAGCAATTGGACTGCAACATATTCTCGGTTTCCTCTTTAGCCATTGTAAAATTTTGACATTCAAAACTGAGACTGAAGGTGAAGAATTGTGGGGAAGAGAAGAACTAAAATTGTAACTAAATGCAAGAAAACAGTAGGAAAGAATAAACAATGGTGAGAGTATGACTTTGGACACCGATGAAGAGGATGAGATAAAAGGATGCTTGAAAGGGAGAAAGATAATGAGAACTTTTTTTCCCGTCATAATTTTAGACACTGCCATAACCTGAGGCAAACTGTTTGACATTGCAAAGCAGAAGCAATTATCTGTTTTACTGAATTGATTTTCACCTGAAAGGGATGGAAATTAGAAAATGAAAAGATGAAGAAAACTGGTGTAGGAACACCATACTAGCAAGTATGTATTTAAAGCCAAGTTAATCCAAAAGAGATGCATCATTTGGTACGAATACTAGCAAAGTGAACATAAATATTCTTTCTCTAAAATTGTCTTCAAATATAGTTAACTATATAGATGTATATATTTAAATCCGTCTATATATATCTATATATGCATCATAGTTTTGTATGCACACATCATTAGTAACTGAGTTTCATTACCTGCCTTCATTTTCTAGTTAACTGTCTCTGCCTAAACTTTATTGAAATTTTTCACTTCACAGTTGCATTTTATCATTCTATTTAAGCAATCTACCTGTAATAGTCCCACTGCAGGGTAAGTGCTTGCGCAGTAGCCTAGAATACCTCTAATTTTTCCCCTCTTACCAACTGCACCAGACCAAGCTAGGTTTAATAAACACATAGTCTTCTAGTTTGTTTGAGAGGTAGATAAGAACAGGAAAAAAAAAAAAGCTTAGATTAAAATGATGTATTTTCATTTCTGAAATGTAAAAATTAGCCTTTCTCTACTTGCTTCAACGTAAGCTTGCATAAACTCTTATAAGGAAAAGTAGTTTCAGACTCACAAGGTTCTGGAGTGGGTGTTTTACCTGGTCTCCCTGATAGCCATTTCATTTTTAGTAGATTGATTTTAAAGTAATTGACTGAAGAAAACAGGCTTCACTTCTCTCTTATGTCTAAGAAGATTTGATTCTACATTTTATACAAGAGTAACTGTGAAACTGCACTTTTCTTCTTTTCCTGATAAACTGTCTTTAGCTCAACCCGTGAGTTTTCTAGCTTTTACCCTTTCCAGTCTCTCCCAGATTCCATTAGTGGGAGAGTGAGTGAGTGGCTGGCTGCATACTACTTGGCTGCTGGTTGGGGTTAAACCACAACAGAAGGGAAAAGGCAGTTTACATGACTAAAATTTTCATAACTGATTTGAAGATCAAACTTATTTTTTACCTGAGTTGGAAACATATATTGTGAAAAGAGGCAAAATCTTAATAAGGAATAATTTGAAGTTTATAGAGTAAACAAACATATGAAAGCTCTTAGAAAAATTAAATTTTACAGATGTTAAAGTGGAGAAGGCAGAGCTATTTTAGCATGCTCTAAGTTAAACACTAATCTAAACATGAATTCCATACTACGTATATGCATGTATGTCTGGGCATATAGATTGAAAATTAACTTCTCCGTGTTGAGATTTGTTTTGTGAGTAGGAAAACAACACAATCATGTAGGAAAATTGAGGCAGCAAGTTATAGTATTCAACCACACAAGCTTCTGTATTCATTTTGATTTCTTGAAAATCAAAAATTTTGAATGCTAATTATTCAGAAACTCACATTAAAGAAAAAAATGTTGGTTGTTTTTTCTCCGTGTGTACCTCTCACCTTCAGAAAAACTTAGCTTCAGTCCCACAAACATGTAGGGACATGGAATCTATGAACGTTTCTGATTTTGTTTTGGGTTATAGGTGGAGTTTATAAACTACTTTGGTATATCTGTCACTGAATATCTTCTCAAGCAATTTTTTTTTCAGTTGATAGCAAGATGGAAGCTGTCAACTTATATTAATGCTAAGGTTTTTAATAAAGAATCTAAGCAGTCCTTTTGTATAGTCCTGTACGTCGCACTAGAAGGAAGATTTTAGTGAATTATATATTTTCCACTGATATATAGTATCACTTCATACATATATATATAAAATATTATGGTTATATGTTTCTCTAGAAATTATATAATTCTAGTGAAGTACCTAGTGAATAATATGAATATGAATAATATGAATATTATTATATTATTTTCTGGTCATCTCAGTAAGGATAAACATATGTATATATACACTGAGATATAACATGTGTTCTATGTGTATATATATATATGAACACATGCATATAGATACTATTTTAGTTGCGTTTTTTCTTAGAAGTTAAAGAGGACGTGAATACAAAAATAATCTTACATCTCCAGCTAATAATGTCATTACTGATGGAATTATGTTTTTCTTGTATTCATTTTGCTGTTTGGTTTAATCTTTTTTTGGTTTTGTTTATTTTTTTTTATTTTACTGCATTTTGCCACATCTAATTAAAATCTTTCTGATTTCATTAGGAACTGTTCACTCGAAAATGTAAATGAAACTGATTTTTATGTACTTGATTATGTTACAGTTTCTTAAAATTCAATAGGACTGTGCCCTTGAACAGCAATCAGATAACAGAGCTCTACAATATATATCATATATTGGCTCATTAAGAGAGATACTAATACAGCTACTCACTACATTTTCCTTAGCACACCCGTAAGCGTTTTATAAATTCTTTTAAATTACAATGGTGTGTTTTAAGAGTCACTTTTATTGCTTTCTCTTGATCATTGCACTTGAAAAACTGATCTTGAAGTCCCTGCTAAAATTTCCTATTTATAGACAGTGGTTTCTTAGTTCTGCATAGCTACTCCTTTTCTGCTCTCCTTGTTCTGTACTTTGAATTTTTGATATTTTCCATAGCTTTTAAGAATTTAAATTTCTCAAGCATTAAATTTTTAAAATGCCTCCAAATTCTAAATATTTTAAATTGTAATAGAAAAAGTCAAACAAATGCAGAATCTTTGAACAGTTATCAAATTTATTGAAATTTAAAAATTCACTGCAATTGGCACTGCAAAATTCTTCTAGGTCTAGCCTACCAGAATATAGAACACGGCTTTCTTTTCTGCTTGCTGATTGTCTGGGCAGGAGAATGAACCCAATTAATTATTAAGATTCCCTCCAGACCTATTTTCTATCGTTCATTTTTTCATGTTCTATTCAGGCAAAAACATAACCGTTAAGTTTTAGATTTTTTCAACTAAGTGGTACTTTCTGATTATAACAAAGATTGAATTTAATATAGATGGATCAAGCATTTCCATTTTATTAGGGCATAAGTGCTGTTGCACTGAAATTTACTTTATATGACCTATATTATTACACATACTATATTAGTCAAATCAAAAATAACAAGTATTTTAAGGTCCTATTAGGCCTCTTAGAAACAGAACAGAAATTTTTGTTGTAATCAGTGATTTAGAAATGTTAGTAAACTGAAGAGTAATAGCATTAGAATATTTAAAAGGGGTAAGCAGGTGGTAAGATGGTACTGGCAGTAATTATTTTGAGTGTGTTCAAACACCACTTACTCAAAAATTTCCAAGAATTTTATTCACTTTGAGATTTACTGGTGATAGTTTTTTAATAATAACAAGTGTTATCTATTCAATTGTCAGCATTAATTGTTAAACTGGTGATACAGATGCAACTTTTGAAAGCAAGAGACTGGAAGAACTATATATAATTTTAACTTACTATAATAGATTTCTACTCTTTTAGTGTATTTGAGAAATTTCACTTTTTTTCGTCCTCATATTTTGTCAAAATAAGTCAAACACAACCTCATCCATACTCAGAACTGTACAGAATGTTAGCTGAACAAACCTGAAAACCCAGTTTCTGTGATTATAACCCTTACAGAATTTTGGAGGGGAGGGAAAAAGGGCAGTTATCAGCTGTTTAAAGTGATTCCTTTTTGACATAAATAAACTCTGTTCTAATATGTGGTCAAATAATACATCGATTGTATAATTAATTTTCATGACATCTTAAGGATTTAGATCCATCAGGAAACCCACAGTGTGTGTGGAATCAGGGTTTTAAAAATTAATTGCCACACATGGTATTTTATTATACAGAAGCAAAAGAATGATAATAGCTGCTGTTGACCTATTGTTTTTTGTTTACTTGAGCATCCTAAGACTAAAATCAAATTGTGTTTACCAGCTATACATGTTAATTTTTTCATGAGCTGAAAGTTCGTTTTCTTGTTTTTGAGCACTTCAAGTATATTTTTTCATGAGCTGAAAGTTCAAGTTTGTTTTCTTGTTTTTGAGCACTTCAAGTATTTTCTTTATATTACCTTCCTACAATTAAATTTTCTTTGAAAGAAGAGTTTAAATAAAAAGAAATAACTAGATGTCTTCCTTTAAATTTTGCCAAGAAAAACTACTAAACTGAAGATTTCAGATACTTTGAGAGTGAGGTCATATATGTATTAGTGTTAGCACAGTTTCATAAAGTAACATTTTTCTTCAGCCTTCTATGTCACTAACCTTGACGACCCATTGGGCTGCAATATGTTATGATTTCAAACTTGACAGGATTAAACCATGTAGTTTACTCTTTGGAGAGATGTAAAAGTACCTTAAGAATTAAGCAGGAAAAAAAACAATTAAATGCTTGGTGTACATCAAGAAGTTGTTTTTTTTCAAACACTTTCCTTGCAAGTACCTATATTGAAAAATTCGAATTTTCATATTTTTGCAAGCAACATGCATAAAAATATCTTTATTTAGTATATTAGTCATTGCAGTGATGATGCAAATTAGTTTGGTAGAACAACCAGTAGCAGTTAAAATCAGTCTTAACTACTGCCATTTCATTATAAATAATCATATATTTATTTCAAAATTAGGATCATCGTGATAGATTTGGACCTATATATTAATGGTTACCTACTACCTGCAGGAAATGTTGATAACAGCTGTGGTATTTATAGACTTTTCTGCAACTGATAATTTGTTTCCAATGATGTGGTACTTAGAAGTCAAGTTCTGGGGTCCATCCATGATGGCTCCCAAGACAGCAAATAATGGGCAACAAAATAAAGTGCATTACCCTCCCTGAGAAATTTCACAAATTTCCTTAAATACTGCCCATCCTCTAAAGGGAACTCCTGCTACCTGGTTGCTCAGACTCCATTTGAAACATATCACATGTCTCACATGTGTGTATAAGACTAGGTAACTCTCTCTTTAGAGAACTTCCAGCACAATGTAATCTTGTGATCTTCTCAAAGCGTGCCTGAGGAGGAAATGCAGGTTTAATGACAAGCAATTCTATCTTCAGGCTGTTCTTCACTATCTGTCACTTTCTTTTCACTTCATATTAAATGATGACAGTTTAGGTGCAGTGCTGTAATTTTATTTTTGAAGGAATTTCTTAGAAAGCATGTTTGATATTTGAATAATCAAAGAAGAATGTTTTAGCACCTGTTTTCTAAGAGTTTGTGTGACTTTCATATGAGATGACCAAGTCTTTGATACTATGTTCGATCAAAATGTGTCATTCTTTTGAACTTTTAAGATGAAAAAAGGGAAATTTTTTTAACTTATATATTTACCTAATATCTTAAGTTAACATCGGTTATGCTTGTTTACAAGCTGATAGTTCTGAGTAGAGAAATAGAATGTGAGATGTTTATAACTTTTTGTTTATACTATTTGGGATTAATTAAATGAGAGGCGGAGGAGCAGAATTTTAGCACCTTAAAACTAGTCCTGTTATTCTGAGTATGCCATTTTAACCATGGAAAGCACATTATAATTACATATGATTGTATATACATAGGCAGTTTGTATAAACTGACGTCTGCCTGTTTTTCACATGTGAGATTAGAAATCTAGACACTATTCCTTAAAAAGCAGAACCTCACTGTATGTAACTAATTAGGAGATTAGCTGGGAAAGGATCTTTTAAGATATGCTGGCTCATCTTCACTTTACCTCTCTTGCTTGGTGTGCTGGTTTGAAAGCAAACAAGTGAGAGACTCCTAAACAGAAATACAATTTAATAGGAAAAAAATAATAAATGCAACAGAACAAAAGGAAAACACTGACAGAGTCAGAAAACAACCTGACACCCTGTCAATAGGGGTGTTGGTAGTAGTCCCATTAAATGGTGCCTGCATTCCTCCTGGAGTGATGGTTCTGTTTGAAGCAGTGATCCTGTAGATCTGGTCTTCACCTGAAGGTCCAGTGGTAGCTCTTGTCCTCTGGGAATCCAGTAGGTAAGGGCTCCCTGTGCTGGTCCAAACCCCAGATTATATCCAGGTGGGATGACTGGCTTCTCCCCCTGGAGTGAAGCATCTCACAATGGGACAATGTAATTCTATGGGCTGTCCTTGACAAGATATTAAACAGGGTTAACTTCCTGATCGAGTTATCAGGGATGAGTCATGGTAGGAGATAAGGAGCACTGCCCTACCTGCATTAACAGCTTGTGAAGATGATAATAGAATACACACTGTTGATTACACCCTACATTGTAACCTTGGTTGTAGGGGTTGAACTCTCATCTTGTCTCTAAAGAAGTGGTGTATATGTTTCTTCTGTTTCTTACAACTCTAAGTTTTAGTGTAAATACAGTTTTTCATGTGTATTTTACTGGGACAATGTATCTTTATATTTCCTACTAGTTTGATTCTGTAATCTTAAACTATAACTAAGTATAAGCTAATGTAACCTAATGCTGCGTCATGTTATTGTAAAGTAGCTAAAGTAAAACCAGATGTTACTCCATTTGGAATGTATTTGTAATAATAATGCTTGTAATGTAGTGGCTTACGGAGTGTGAAGTAAAATTTGTGTTGCTGATCATCAGCCCTTACATGTGTGGTACAAGGATCGTATTAGGTTGAGAAAATGTCGGGTTTTTCTCAATGCTTCTAGGGTTATTTATTCATCCTGCTGACAAAGCATTCATACACCTTGTTGTGTTAAATATCAATTTCAGTCTTCTTCTTTCAGTAGCTATCAGCACTTCAAGTATGGAAGGATTTTTTGCAGAGAGAGTAGTCAGACATTGGAATGGGCTGCCAGGGGAGGTGGTGGGTTCACCATCCCCGGAGGTTTTCAAAACAAGACTAGATGTGGCACTTTGTGCCATGGTCTAGTAACAATGTTAGGGTTGGACTCGATGATCTTTGAGGTCTCTTCCAACCCAGCTGATTCTATGATTTTTTAAAAATAAAATACGTAAAAACATAATACTCATCCTGATATCTTAGGAAAACTCAACACCCTTCTGATCACACTAACATGCTTAACTGTTAAAGGAATAGAATCTGCTTCTAAGAAAAATGGGAATTCAAAATTGTTTTGGGCTGAGTAGCTAGCATATATTTAATATTTGGTGTACTTTCTTTATCAATAATATTGATGCATTTACCATTTTAAAAAAAAAGAGTAGGAGGATTACTATCTTTTGTATGTTAATGCTTAGTTCTTTTTTTGCTAATTAGTTCCTTCATGTGATCTAGTATCTATACTCAGAGTCATGCTTTGGGACCTGTATGCCATAAAAATTTCAGTGTGTCTCTTGTAGGCAGAGGGAAGTTTGCTGACAGTTTTCACATTTTGGTTATAGACCTCGTGCTAACCGTGTTTGCCTCTGAATGTGGCAGTTTACAGTGTTGGTTATAGTATGACCACCTCACTGACCGTATAGCTGTAGAGCTTTCCTGCTCATTCTCAGGAAGAGTGTACACTTTCCCTAATGTTTAGAGGATTTTAGAGTAGGATTTTATATTTCATATTTCAGCATGTAGCAGTTACTCTTCAACTGGTTAGGCAACACCACCTCTCTTGTGATTCAAACTGAAATGCAATCCCTACTTTATCGGTCCGAGAATGTGTTTCAAATGTGCTCTTAGTTAGCTGTTACCTATATCCAGAAGATATCTGGTTTAAATTCAAGGCATTAAATTCAAGACAGTTTCTGTTGTAGTGGCATGAAAGTTGTTGAGAGATAATGCACTGTAAAATTTAATAAATGCAGATTGGAGCAGAAAATATTATGAATACAGTAAATGAGTGTATTCTATACTTTGATAGGATAACAATCCTGCACGGTGAAATTTGCAGCATATTAAACCCACTGTTACTTGTCTGTATTCATTTATTATTATTGTATATTTAATGGTTCCACTAAAAAGAGTTTTCTAGTACATTGAAATGTTTAAATAGTAATTCAAAAGCTTTCATGCAAAATGCCTCAAAAAAAAAATCAAAACCCAAAAAGTGATAGGTTCTGAGTCAGTTCACAGATTAATGCATCTCTAAATTATGTAGCTGTACTGGATTAGAAAGCTATACTGTTACAAATACAGATTATATTTTTTAAAAATTAACATTCAAAGAAAACCTGAAATTTGCATAATTGCTTAGAGTTTTACCTGTAGTAATTCCAATTCAGACAAGAATTCCTTTTGCTTTTTTTTTTTAACCAGAACTACATTTTATTTTGTGATGATTATCAAGAATTCCTTTTGCTTTTTTTTTTAACCAGAACTACATTGTATTTTGTGATGATTAATGAGGTTCTGATTTAAAACTAATTTTGAAGAATAGAAAAATCCTCTAGCTCCAAGGATAAACAGTAAATAATAATAATAATAATAATGAGGTAATCCAAAGCTCAGCCAGCTAATGATCTGTTGCCAGAAACTTTTAAAATATATATCCATCATCCTCAAATATTAATGTGAACTAATCTATTAGAAAGATCAGTGGATATTTATATTTGGTCTTAATTTTCTGGAGTTTGATATATCTCACAATATTTTAATAGTGTTTAGTAGGGTATTTTTAATTGGGCTGAGTAAAATAATTAAACCAACATATCTCCTTATGCCATTCTGTGTTTTTTCCTAAATACCTAGTTCTATTCAAACACTTGCTTTAGTCACATGAAAGTATGATATATCCTTCTCAGTTTTAAATACTTCCATTACTTAGAATGTTTTGAGGTTGGACAGGACCCCCCTCTGCTCAAGGAGAGCCCCCTAGAGCCCATTGCCTAGGGCTGTGGCCAGATGGCTTTTGAGTATCTCCAATCATGGTGACTCCACAACCTCTCTGGACAGCCCATGCCCATGTTCAGTCATCTTCAGAGTGGGGAAGTGTTTACTATTGCTCAGAGGGACTCTGCCTGTGTTTCATTTTGTGCCTGTTGCCTCTCGTCCTGCCACAGCACCACTGAGAAGAGATTGACTCTGTCCTCTTTGCTGCCTCCCTTCAGGCATTTTTATATGTTGAGTCTTCTGATCTTTCTTTTGCATTATACAACGCTGTGTATTCTAGATATACTGACAAATTTCATGCAGAATTTTCTGGTCACAAAGAACATAGGAAAGCTGTATCTGTCTTTAATATTGAGTTGTTCTCAGTGTTGTTACAAAATTTTTACGTGTCAGATAATTTTGCTCATGGTACTAAAATTGTGGGGTTTATGCTCAAGTAATCAAAGACAAATATTAATTGTCTAAGTATCATTAGTCATCTCAGACTTCTAAATTACTCCTATAATGTTGAAAGACTTACTGTGGCTCTCTTGTTTTTAAATTATTGCTAAAATATAAAGGAAATGCATTTGAATTTAAAGGAAGTTTGGCTAATAATTTCCAAATATATTTTACAAGTATTATGGCAATTTAATTTTCACATAACAATTACTTAAATTTAAAGGTATTATTTGTGGTTCTATTATTTTGTCTTTTCATTATCTCTTTACCATGTGGCTCAAGAATTTAGGTGCTTTCAGAGACTACTTAAAATTCTAATCTTGCTGCAGTCCTTTCAGACTCTTGTCAAGGTCAAAATTCTATCCAAACCAAGGTGATTGATCAGGCCTGTATACTTAATAAATACTATATGACAGTGAAGTAACTCATAACCAGTTGCACTTGATTACCCAGTGCTGATGACCATCCTCTATTTACAGCTGAGTGGGAAAGCAACCATCAGCAGCAGAGAAAGGTGTAACTTAAGCTTGTCAGCTTTGAGTTATATCAAAAAGGTCTAACTGATCTGTATTCATGACCCTCCAAAAATATTTAACCCCAGAATTTTTAGCCTGGGTCTTAAGGAAGCAGTGTTTAACAAACACTTTTCCAGTTCCATCTAGAACTGTTTGAACCTATGTCACATGTCACAGTGAAACAGAAGTCTTAAAGTTGTTATATTCCTTTAGGATTCAAAAAGTTAATGGCAGAGTGGAAAGATTGGCCAGACATCTGTATCTGATGTTCACACCACTTACAGTCCCGTTTCACTTCAGATCAGCTTGGGCTGAATATGTGGTAGTACTTGGAATGCATTTAGTGCTGTTCTCAAGCACACTTTCTACTTTATTTCATCCTAAAGGATTTGGACTCACCACATCTTTTTTTGTCAAGGAAAGCAAAAAGTAAGAATTAGCTGTGATAAAGAGACAAGCTTCAACAATGCACTCCTGATCAAAACTAAAATGGCAATGTGGGTGAATGTTAAATCTGTTAGGTTACTGTGAGGCAATTTATTTGTGTGCATAATATACTGAAAGTTTGGAGTATAGTGAGATATGAGTCATAAGCAGTAACCAACAGATTCAGGTGTAGCAATAAGACATGGAGGACCTCCGAGTATTTTCTGCACAGAGTCATGGAAACTTCAGAGTATTAAGATGCAAGGAAAGGATTCTTGGTACACAGGAATTCATAGAGTATACAAAGAGCAGTCTCTTTCTCGAAGAGTTTGTAGTGACTTTGCCCAGTTTCTGTCATGCTTACTTCTTGCTATCCTGAATGACCCTAGTTTTATTTTTTATGCATGTTCATTCTGTCTGCCATTGTTTTGTATGTTATGATCAGACAGATTCCTCAGTATCCTTATTGCTATGAAGAAGACAACACTTGGATATGGCCTTTATTTCTTGTCAGCATGAACGCTATGTGGCAACTGCACAATACAGAAGAAGCAGTAACGGCAGAAGCTCTTTTCTGGTTTTAGTTATAGACAGTGTTTGAAAAACTTGCATGTTTTATTTTGGAAAATACTGATGAAACTGAATTGTAGGTATTGATTCTGCCTGTAACATACAATAAATCCAGGTTGTCTTAGTTAAGACACTGTAAGACAGAAAGGAAAAATCTGATTTTTAAAAATTAATAGGCATTTTATGATGGTAATTTCTTGTGTATGTTCTAATTCTACTTATATTAATTGTATATTGGTTCATACAGTCCAAGGCAATGTCAAACAGCAGCATTAGGAAAGTAGCAAATTCATATTTTCCCTTAAGTCTGAAAATCTCCATACTGTGATTCGGTGAGTTCTAAATCTTTCAACATTTCTATCGTGCTTTTGTTGACTCTAAATATGCAAATGTGTGGTGGCCTATTTATGCAGATGCATACCTATGTTCATTTAAAAACAGAGGTATAAATGAGTACATATACTATCACTTTTTTGTGCAGGAAATAATTTCTGATAGGCTTTTTAAGTTCTTCAGATAACAACTGTGACTTTCTGTGAACATGTAAATTTCTTGTCATTGTGGATTTTGTGATTACAAAATGGTTGATTTCTAAGTATGAGTGAATATTGCTACTGAGTTAAAGTACAGGTTTTAGAATATGTGAATAGTAGCTGAATGCTTCAGTTTTGACTCAATAGTGAATTATTGTTAAAATCCAATAATGCAGTCATGATCTTTTGCAGCCATGATGACTTGTGTATCTCATTCCGTCATATCACATCACAAGGCTTTATTTTTAAAACTGTTGTAATTCTCTTTCTTCTTTTTTTCTTTCCCGTAAAAGTTGTAAGTAGTTTTTGAAATAGATTCAACACAGGTTTTCCTATTCATTTTATTCATGCAAGTATGTTTCCATGGAGACAATGCTGGAGTTCATTTCCTCTGCAGTTCTAGACATTCATGTATCTGTAGATCAACAACACAAATCAACTTTTCTGCATGTTGTGACAGTCCTAAGGTGATTAGTTCTCTGACTATACCTAAAGTTCTTTTCCATGTTTTCATTTTCACATACAGGCGTAGTATGTTTCTCCTTGAAGTATAGCACAAAACCACCATTTACATCTTATAGATTTAGATGTATTTGGGCGTATTTACACATGGATCAATGTTATGGAATTTTGGTGTACATCTGGTGAATAATCCTGATCCCATGTTGGCACAGAGACCCAAGGGTGTACCATTTTCTTTCCACTCCTTGATCCTTCCCCGACATTACAGCAAAAAGCAAAATTCAGCACACTCAGGAGGTGCCATGCTGTGAACCACTACTGTGAAGCTTTTTTAAGACAGAACTTGGCTTGTACCTGTAAGTACATTGCTTGAATCACAGATGACTCATGGCTCTCAGGTAAAGTGGTAGAAAAGTAGCCCACTTTGCTTTGTCTTCTCAAGAACTTATTGGCCACATCCAATTGCATTGTAGTTTTTCAGTTTCGTGTTTTATATTGTGCTGCTGAGAATACATATTACTTGACATAAGCTATGTGAAGGTTGTTTGAAGATATAAAGCTTGCAGAAGTAGTATTGGTGGACTATACAGAATATTAGAAATGGGTGACTATTGATATGTTCAGTACCATGAGCTGCCACCCACAGGTAGCTTAGATTAGGATCATAAGATTCCTGTGTGTTCAGTATAGTTCCATAAACACCATGGAGGGATTTATGTTCCATTTTTTATCAGTACATTTGAATATAGCTACAATATTTTGACTAAGTCATTTTTTTATAACCATTGACTATTAATAGTTAACTACACATAAATTAATAGAACTGTGGCTATAGTTTTAATTTAAATAGGAAAAAAAGGTCGTTTCAGTAAAATTTAAGATAAATATCATAAGACCAAATACAAGTTCGAGGAACTTATCTATTTGGATTTTACATCTTTAAAATTTGTTGAAATTCAGCAGAGAATAAAAAGTGATCTCTAGCAAAAGCCAGAGAGATAGCCAGAAGCTTCACATTCTCAAACTTTCCGAAGAAGTATCAAGTAAAAAAAAAGTCACACATTTTTGCTGGACTTACTAACAAATATTTTGCAAAATAAAGATATTTACAAACCCAAATGTAACAGAAATGAAACATCACCAAAGAAAATGAAAGAATTTATAAGGTGGATGCTGGTTATGCGATTGTTTCTTACCAGTGTATTGAATGTAAGTATATTCAAGTTGGTGTTCTAAACAACTCTTTGATAGTCAGATTTTAATGAAATTCCTGTGTACTACTTAGGAAAAAATAAAGGATTGAGGTTTTTTTCACTTATGGGTTCTCTAACCTGCTCCATGATTGTTTTCAAGAATGTAGTCTCCAAGAACTCTGGATGAGAGTGTTACATATTACAGAAAGTAAGCATATAGTCCTAGGAAATACATTTTCACTGTTTGAAAATAAAATTTGCACATGTGTAGTAAATAAATAACAAGCTGCAAAACTGAAGCAATGTCTAAGCTTATATTTTTTTTCTCCAGATTTACTGGATGTGTTAATTACTTCTATGAAAGTTATGCTAAGGCTACCTTGTACCATGAATAAAACACTGTATTCTGATTTTCTTAAACTTAGTTTACAGATTTTGTTGGTTTCATCTATTAGTTTTTAGGCATTTTATGATTGTCTTGGGTTTTCTTTGCCTCCAATTTAAATGTTTAAAGAAATCTAGAAGTATTTTGCAATCCATCTGTCTGTATAATTATACCATGATTTAAATTGCTTGGTAATAACAGTATTAGTAGTCTGCATTCCTTGAAGCACTGATGTAAAGCATAACCTGTCTTACTCATGTAAAACTGACCATATGTCATCATAATGGATGTCACATTTTCCTTATAGTCTTTAGGAAATTGTTTTCAAGAAAGTAGAGATATTTGTGTGGCTTAGTTTGTAGGATTTAAATGAATATTTGCTATGGAATATGGAGTGTTTTAATTCAGTTTCAGATATTTACTGTTTCTTTTAAAGCATAATAATTTAATTCCATGCTTGATGATTACAGTTTTTCACTTTGTTTTCTTGCTAACTTTCTTGAGACTGAGAATAATCTTTGCATTCGTTAAAATGTGACATGAGATATATTTTGGTACAAAATTAGAGGAACAAAATCTTTTAGTCATCAATATACTTGAGTTTTGCATTATATTCCTAGTTTTACTTTTAAAAGTAATTGGACAGTCCTGAGCTATTCATAAAGGTGACTCCTGCCTCACTTTAACTCTGTGATGAAGATGAGAGAGTCCTGCTGAAAAAGGATGGTCCTTGTCATTAAAGCCTGAGAATATAAGATTTTTATGTTATTCTAGACCAGTCCAGATGACATAAAACCAGACCGCACTTTGCTAAACACTATTCTGGGAGCACCAACTAGAAAAGATAGTTGGATAACACTAAATTGAAAATATATATGAACTGGGAGCATATATTTCTTTTCAGACTCACATGCACTATCTTAACAAAGAATGATATTAAAGCCTGAGAATATAAGATTTTTATGTTATTCTAGACCAGTCCAGATGACATAAAACCAGACCGCACTTTGCTAAACACTATTCTGGGAGCACCAACTAGAAAAGATAGTTGGATAACACTAAATTGAAAATATATATGAACTGGGAGCATATATTTCTTTTCAGACTCACATGCACTATCTTAACAAAGAATGATCTCTAAAAAGAATTTACCATAAGAGTTCTAAATAAATATACAGCTTACACTAGGAGGCACTTATGACCTTTATTTTTTAGCTTCTATTGGAAGAAATACGTGTGGCATAAGGGAAGAGTATTTTAATT
>NW_008671011.1:57771-110815 GCF_000695815.1 Acanthisitta chloris
TATACATCCAATGGATCTTAATTTGTCAGATTCTATACATTTGGATTCCTACATTTAGTTTTGTGGAAGAAGGCATTGTAACAAATATATTGTATATTGGGATATATCAAACCCATCAAAATACTGAGGCCAGGTTAAATTAAAAATAGTTAATACTCTTCAAGAATTTTCTATCGTGGTAGTCTTCTTCATGAGGTTTATAATGAAGTGAAGCAATCAAGCATTTTTTCATAGTTATGGAGATAGACTGTACTAGATTAGTAAAGTGTCTTACAGGTAAATACAACTGTATATATACATAGACTGGTATATGAGGTTAAGGGAGCTGTTTTGAGTGTTGTAAATGCTGTGGTGAGCAACTAGGAGAAGAGCCTAGTGGTAGGCACCGTGTTGTGGTCTGTTCTTTTTTCTTGCCTTCTTCATGTGAGCCTTCACAAGTGGAAGATAAGATTTCACTGTCCTCAAGACACACTAAGACTCTCCTCACTACTGAATGCTATCTGACCATTTTATTTGATGTGCTTTAAAAAATCCCTGAAAACACAGTGGTTTTTTTCTTAAGGAAATATTTTTAGCTACAATATATTGAACAGTTTCTTTATTTATTGTCCTCAAAAGTTTTCCAGTTCTTGATGAATATACTTTCTAAAATTTGTGCGCTAGTTTTGCCATTTATTATTATTTATACACCACATTAAATAGAAACTCTTTCACTTTGATACCTTTTTGATACATCTGTGACTAAGAATCTAAACGACGAGAGGTAGGATGTAGTAGGTTGACTCTGGCTGCATGCCAGGCACCCACCAAAGCCATTCTGTCCCTTCACTCTGCAAAATGGACAGGGAGAGTAAATATAATGAAAAGTTCATGAGTTGAGATAAGGACCAGGAGAGATTGCTCACTGAATAGTGTGATGGGCAAAATGGGCTCAACTTGTGGAAATTAAGTGATTTTATTACTAACAAGATCAGAGCGGGATAATGAGAAAATAAAGCAGACCTTACAAACATGTCCCTCACCCCTCCCTCCTTCCCAATTCTACCTCCTCCCTGGCAGCAACGCAGGGTGATGGGGCGTGGGGGCTACAGTGAGTTCATCACACATTGTTTCTGCCACTGCTCTCAGGGAGAGAAGTCTTTCCCCTGCCCCAGAGTGAGGTCCCTGCCATGGGAGAGAGCTCTATGAACTTCTCCAATGTGAGTCTTCCCATGAGTATCAGTTCACCATGAACTGCTGCAGTGTGAGTCACTCTTTGCAGGCTGCAGGTGAGCTGCCTCTCAGAGACAGCCTGCTCCAGCATAGGATTACAAGTCCTACCAGGAGCACTGCTCTGGCATGGGTCTCCTCTGTACATGGGTCTGCAAGTCCCTGTCAGGAGCTTGCTCCAGCAAGGTCTCCCCACAGGTTCACAGGCTCCTTCAGGAATCCACCTGGTCCAGTGTGGGTCTCCTCCACAGGCTGTGGGTAGATCTCTGCACCCCTTTAGCCTCCCTGGTCTTCAGGGGGACAGCTGCTTCACCATGGTCTTCACCACAGGCTGCAGGGAATCCTCAGCTCCAGCATCTGGACTTCCTCCTCCCCCTCCTTCCCCACTAATCTTGGTGTCTGCATAGTTGTTCTTCTCACATATCTTCTCACTCTTCTCTTCTCTGGCCACAATTGCTTCTGCACAAGAACTTTTTTTCTTTTCTTCCATATGTTATCACAGAGGCATTACTACCATCACTGACGGGCTCAGCCTTGCCACACTGGCAGGTCCATCCTGGAGCTGCTGGCATTGGCTCTGCCAGACATGGGGAACCTTCTTGCAGTTTCTCACAGAAGCCACCCCTGTAGCCCCCCCTGCCAAAATCCGCCCATGCAAAACCACTATATTCCATACCTTGCCTCTGTGGATCACATATTTAAGAATTATCATTAAAGTCCACATTCATAACTTGACCTTTTCAATCAATTACATGTTTTTTTTTTCTCAATCTTGTCATAGATTCTTTTAGAAAAAGTGAAATAGCATAAATTTGAGGGTTTATTTTTTTCCCATTGGGAAGAATAAAACCAATTTTTTCCTAATTATGTGCTTATGAGAGATGTGGGGGACACACTTAACAGTGAAGACGGACATAGTACTGTCAAGAATTATGGAATATAGTTTTAAGGTACTACAATGTGAGCAGTGTGCTGCAAGACTAGAACAGATTGAACTCCTCATACACATTCAGGCTATTTCTATAAGAATATTGAACACTGAGTAGGAGATCAAATGTATCTCCAAGTGTCTCATTACAATTATTACACATCTATCTCATTCATTCTAGTTATTTTTAATGAGTGGATGAGGAAGTTTTCTAAAAATTTCCCTGCCCAGAGATTTCATGGATGTGCTGTTTTTACTGGACAGAGTGAGCCAAAATTCCAAATTTGCTTCCTGGAAGTATGCCATTTTTTTCATCACAAACCCAAACACAAACTATGAAGATAATGCCTAGTGACAGTTCATCTTGAAATTTCTTGCAGATATTAAAGAAGTGGAAGCCAGATAACTGAGGGAGAAGAGAGTGAAAAATCAGTGATAAAGCATTTTTATATCTGAGATATTGTATCGGAGTAAATGTTATACATGTGACAACTAAGTAAATATTATAAGCTCATGTCATTGAAAAAAAATTACTGAATCACATTGAAAGTCACTGACAGTTGCTTTATGAATTTTGGAAATGCAGAAGTATCACAAAGGTGCATACTGTATCAAAATGATGCAACAGGAAAAATGTGTGCAGTTTGGTGGCTTCTTTTGAAAGACTACTGATGTAGGTTTTTGGGAAGGTATGGTAAGGTATTGTTTAGAGGTTGTAGGCAAACTCTTCAGTTTTCTAACAGAGATGGTAAAGTGTTATTATCTAAGTGACGTAATTCCTGTCAACTGTTATCTGCTTTTCTAGCAATCTTGAATCTGTAGGACTGCTGCTAACTTGGCAATAGGTAGGACTTGGCAAATGACAGAAAAGAATGGGTTTTCTATATCACTGATGTTGGTTTGCAGTATGGAACAACAATCATTGTTCAGCACTGGGCTCCATAGGGAGATCCCTACACAAGGAGAAACCCTGACAGGGAAACCAAGCCAGACTCAGAATTACCTTGCAAAGTCTGAATTGTTTAAAAATACCTAAAGCACAAGGTTTTATTGTACATTTTGTTCCATTTTGTTGACATGAGTGTATAAGATAGGATCAACTAGTTCAAATCACATTTCTGGTGTATCTTGTAGCATACTGAAGAGAGCAGGTTGCTCTGATAGTTTGAATCTATGTCAGAAAATGTCTCTGTGGGAAGGATACTAATTCTATTCGCATCAATTGTGAAAGGGAAGACAAATTATCCAATTACTAAGCACACACTGCCAGGCAATACAAAGTAACATGCTGATTGATCTAACTGTCTAGGGAGAGATACTTTTTTTTTCTTTACTTCAAGAGGTCTCATGAAGATAAGCATGGAAGTGAGCTAAATGAGTAAGAAAGTATAAGTTGAGTACTGGGTGTGTGAATAAGATGGATGTTTTACTAGAGAAAGTTCCAAATCTACCGCATAAAATTCCTTTGCACTTTTACTTTAGGCATACTTCTCTGTGGTCATATTTCTTCCGTTTATTGATCTGTAATTCTATACTCAAATCCTCTTGGCCAAAGCCAGCCATGTTTACCAGTATTTCTTTGATCAACTCTCCTCAGTAAGACCACAAATTCAGACACCATTTTCCTGCTACTTTTGTAATGAAAGATTTGAAGGGTTTTCCTATTTTGTGGGTGTTCTGAGAGAAGATGATCAAATCCAAGTCTAAAACACTGTTTTCTTAAGCTAGCAATAATATAATAATGAAATGAAAGTTAACTATCATATGCTCAACTAGATAACTTATGCTCAATTTTATTACAGTATTTTAAAAATGCACATCTTTTAAAAAGCAAAATTTTTAATCAGGTTTCTTTTCATATATCTTGAGTATACTTTTAAAAATCATCATTATGAGTGCAGCTTTTGCTATAAAGAAGGAACTACAATGCATAAAAATATATCAATACCTATCACCAGCAACAAATATTGTAGTTTTAGGATCACATTCTATTATTTTTGAAAGTTCAGTTGCCTGTGAAAGGTTCCCAGTGAGTAGAAGGCGGCAAATGTCATGCCTATCCTCATGAAGGGCAGGAAGAAGTATTAGAGTGCCACACACTGGTCAGCCTCACTTTAGATCCCAGGAAGATCATGAAGAATTCCCAGGATTATCACAAATTCTCTTGGAAGGAATTGACAGATATGTCAGACAAGAAGATGACTGGAAGCAACCAGCAAAGATTCAGTGCAAAGACTACACTAATGTGATTGAATTTTGTGATCAGATGATTGACTCAGCAGATGAGGAGGGAGCAATGGATGAAATTTTTCTTGACTTAAACAAGGCTTTTGATATGGTATCCCATAGCTGTGGTATCTTTTTAGGCAAGTAGAAAAGAGATGGAGTGGTTGTATAAACTACATAAGGCATTGGTGCAAGGTGTGTAGTTTTCTAGTGGCATTGTTCAGAGCTCTCTACTGCACCCATTTTCATTTTATATCTTCATGAGCAATGAGAAAGATGGGATTGACTTCAACCAGAATGGCGGTGAGAAGTGACACCAAACTGAGGGGAACTGCCATTCAAAGCAATCTCATTAAGCTGGAGAAATGAGCTGCTTGAGACGTTATGAAATCTGATAAGGACAGATTAAAAATCAGTTACATGAATTAATTAACCCTATGCAGCAGCACAGCCTGGGGTTGGACTGACAGGTTTGCAGAAACAAATCCTAGTATCATAGTGGACAACAGGTGTGAGTCAGCAGTGCACCTTTCTGGTTGGTGCCGTATGAGACTGCTTTGGGTGACTGTAGCCAGAAGATCAAGAGAAGTGATATTTCTCATTGCTTTTGCACTTGTGAGGCTACAACTGGAGGAATGTGCCCAGGTTTACTCTTCCAAAAGCCCAAAGATACATTCTAATGCACTCAAATCAACCAGTGGGAGATATATAGCACAGCATATATAATAACTGGAACAGACTGCCCAGAACGGTGGTGTATTCTCCCTTGCTGGAGATACTCAAGAACCATCTGGACACGAATCTGAGCCATGTGCTCTAGGATGGCCCTGCTTGAGCCGGGAGGTTGGACCAGATGACCCACTGTGGTCCATTCCAACCTGACTGATTCTGTGATTTATAAAAATTCTAATAATTAAAGCATATAGTGATACTTTTTTTGATACCTCTGTCACTTAGAATCTAAATAGACCTAGATTTTGAATGAATTACAAGGTTTTTCTCTCAATCTTTTAATAGATACTTTTAGAAAAAAAGTGAGTTAGAAAAAAGTAAACTATAAACCTTGAAAGTTTATTTTGGAATGCACTAGAATTCCTTTTTTTTAATGTACATCCAGTATATCCTATTTTAGTAATACAGGTATCTCGCACTTTATATTAGTGTTGCATTGCTAAATATATATGTTTCATCATTTACAAGTTCAGATAACCTAAAATAATGTTGCATCTGCTCTTGGAAAGTGCTGAAAGACTTACTTTGCATGGAGTGGATGGGAAGACTAGCCTTTGAATAAAAGAAATATCTATTGTTTTCTAATTAAATGTCTACTGCCAGATAATATACAATCTCTGTATGCTACAACCACAGTCAACAACATAAATTTCACTGGCAGTTTATCATAATTTTTGAAAGGGCAATATTTGTAGAATTGATTGAATCTGTATGCATCTTCTATGTCAGTCTATGTTTTATTTCCACTTCATCAGTTGTGTCATATAGAAATTGATTCTGAGTAGGAGCTAGTGTTGCAGGACTTCATTGTTTTGGAATATTAAGAAAATAATGCAAAAAAAAGCTGCAGCTGTTTTC
Organism: Acanthisitta chloris; assembly: GCF_000695815.1. NCBI lineage: Eukaryota > Metazoa > Chordata > Aves > Passeriformes > Acanthisittidae > Acanthisitta > Acanthisitta chloris. The sequence goes on from NW_008671011.1 coordinate 63,725, forward strand.
AGGGCATTTTTGTACAATTTTTGGGCTTGCTGAATATATTTCAGAACACCCATCAGACAAAAATTTTCTGATCGTTTGTTTGCGTTCTCCAACAGATACCTGTTACGAGCATGGACAGACAAATGTACCTACAGTTTGCAAGTGGGAGTACATTTTGGGGACCCTACTAAAATGAGAGCACATTTTTATCAGTGTATGTTGCAGTGAATGCCAGGCTACTAATCCATCATCAGAAAATATTTATAATGAGATTGATACGTTTGATGGCTATAGGTAATTCCAAGTTTGTGATTTTTGTTCAAGATCCAGTACTCAGTGTTATGTACTGCTTTTTCTTTGAGTGGGAAAGTGTTCTGAAGAAAGCATAGTCACTAGATCCTGAGGTTACAGAGCACCTGAAGTGATGGAATGGACTTTGGGAGATCTACATACCATGCCAAAAGAAAACCTAGAGCCTGTGCTATCTGGATATACTTACCTCTGGATATACTTACCTCCAGTGTGGAGCCTCATGGGTTGAATCAAATCCATAACTATATTTATTTCATAATGCCTTGCAGAGGTACCATGTGTGTGACACTGTAGTAAAATTAGGTTTTTGGAGGCATCTGGAATTATGGAATGCAAAGGACTCTGCATTGCTAGAGGGCCTCAACTCAAGAAATGGAGAGGAATGCCACAAGCAAGCAGAGGATATGATCAGGAAATATGTTGCGTGTTAGCTCTGTCTTGGGCTAGTATACTGAACTCAGCCCAGAGGCCCCAAGCTGTACAGAGCACAAGCATTTGGACTCAAGTATGTGTCCATACCACTATAGAAGCTTGCAGTATGTCTGAAACTCTATTTTTAAGTGTACTGCTCTATGTTTTAGTGGCAGAACCTTTTCTTTTCTTATAATTCTCTTTCTTTTATAAATATTACTGAGTATTGTCAGGCATTACAAATGCTTTTGATGTTCACAAAGAAACCAGATTTCTAGTTTTTCAGAATTTCTAAATTGTCTTCTTTTTTTTAGTTAAATTACGGTTTGCTATAATTACTTCTTCTGTCTTAACAATCATGATAGTGTGGAGATGGACACTGCAATTTGCTGTGTAGCAGGTAATTTCTATTTCCTCCTCAAAGATACTTCTGCTTATAGCACTTCTGTAGAATAGATTTCAAAATACACATAAAGTTTTCATGTTGTAAGGAACAGGGACTAAATTATTTATTAAGAAAAAGACATTGTGAGAAACAGTCCAGAACTGGAAGAATGCCCTCCAGACAGTATGATCTGAATATATGTTAGAAAAAATAAAGAAATATTTTAAAAAGCAATAAACTACTCATGAAAAATATCGCTTTTCATAGTAATGATTATCATATTAGTTATAATTTTAAGAATGCTATTTCAAATCCAGGTTGCAATAACGATAACCTTCTTTGGAATGACTTGATGATGAAGCAGCATTTTTTAATATGTACATATGCACTAGGATATGCCACAGGAACATTAAATGCTTATTCATGCTGACTGGGATATTTAATCTGGATATATTGTCTTTCTCTGCTATTATTAGTGAGCTTTCATGTGATGTTGTCACTTCGTTATCATTTCATCTTATTCCTGCTTTCTGTCACTGAGAGTTGGCCTTCATCCTTATGCAGCATCAGCACATCCTTTATATGACCTTTGGAAAAAAGGTTTGCAGCTCAGCTTGCTAAAATAATGTGAACTGCAAAGATGAAATAATACTTTATCTCCCCTTAAACCTATAGCTTTTCTTATCCTTCTCTTGGCTTGCTCCCTTGGATGTAGCTACCAAAATATTCAGGAAGAAAGTATTCGTACAAATTATCTACAAGTATTTTCAAGTGTGTAATATATAATTTTAAGTAGTGACTCTTCTGTAATATACCACAAATACCTTCACCATTTTGTGTTAGCATTCAGAAAGAACACAAACATTTTTTTTCAGAATCATTAAAATTTATATTTATAAAACAAAATTATGTATGAAATTCATGTGGATACAGTAATTTTTTGACTTTGTACATTTAGATGTATTTACTTCCCTATATGGAAGGTGTTATACAAGTTATCATTACACAAAGCACAACATTTTAGTGGCAGAGAAGAGAATGGTGCCCTGGTTATCTAGGAAAATTACCTTTCTCAAATTTTATCCAGTTGAGAGCTCCAGCTCCACTGCCATAAAGAAGCATACATAAGTTTTGTGCCACAAAACTGTCATATTCCAGCGACTGATTAACACTATGTTAGTTGTTTGTGTTAGTTTTTTGCTTGCAATTTTGAGTTTGTACAAAATTACATATCCTGTTTCACTTGAAAAGAAAAATACCTGTGCTAATGTTTCTATAATAAAAGTTTTAGAAAGTGTTTCTACTTAGAATTTTTTCTGAGATTTGTTCCTTGTTTAAGTGTTGAATTCCTAAAGCAAAATAAATAGTGGAAATTATTGAAGAAAGAGAGAGAGAGCAAACCACAAGTCTGTGACAAATAACGGCAATGCCAAATTTACTAGACTGTGAGGCTGCAAGTACTTGCCTTGGGCTGTTAAACTTTTTCCTCAACTAAGTAGTTCAGAAGTCTTTTGAGCATTGATGCCTAACACTGCATTGCAAATATAGACAATTCGATAGTTATTCACACCCTTCTGTGGAGTTTCAGACTGAAGGGGATCAGGAAAAGGCATCCTTGTGACTTCTGTGGTAACTGTCACTGAAGTAAGTACTGCTCAAGAGAGAATAAATGATCCTGTGACACCTTTAATGCTGAAAGTAATTTAAAGAGTAAAAAATACAGGGAATTAATTGTTTAGAGAAAAATTATTGCTACTTAGCTAAGAAAAAAAAAAAACCCCACACCCTGGAATGAATGATAATGACCTCGGTTGGGTGCAAACAGTGGTGTGCTAAAGTCTGTCACTTTCATCAATCTATGAAGCAATTTATTTCCAAGAGCATTAACTGTAGTATGTGTAAAGCATAACAAGTGCTATAAACTTTTCCATTATATTATGAGATTCAATACACTCAACACGACTGGGCCTTGAATAAGACAGCAGTCACTCAAGTGGCATTAGGTTGCCTAATATGTAAGAGAAAAGCCAATAGAGACAGCTTTTGCAGGAAACAATTTCTTTAAAAAAATTTTGTTTCAGGGTAAGAGTTGCTTCATGGAACATTTATTGAAAATGTGGTTTTGCTCCATGATCCCAAAATGATGTCATTGAGATTCTTTATTTTAAAAGAAATTGCATGAATGTTGAAGGACATTGAGAAAGAACACCAGGTATCTGAAGTTTTGGCTGTATGATGCGATTATTTTAAATTAGTGTTCCATCTTTAAAATCATGCCACATTTCAAGCCAGCATGGTCTTAGCTGTCTTCATAAAAAAAAATTAATTTATTTGTTACAGAAAAAATCCTAGTGTCCTGAGATAATTAGTTCCATAAATTTCAATTCTGAAAATTCTAAAGATGTTTCATAGTGACAGATATTTTATAATTCATGAAATATGTCGATATACATTAACATATATGGACAATCATATGCTTTTGAAATTATGTTGAGTATTCTTAACAGTTCATATATGCAAACTTGGTACTCAGAAGTTAAAAGTGTTTGTAGTCCATTGGAATTGGACGTACCAGGATTTTTTTCCTGGTGTGCAATGGTAGCAAACCATTAGGAGAAGCCTCTGAGAAGAACTTGAAACTTTTATTGCTCCTTTACATTTACATTATCTGAAGGAATTATCAGCTTAATAGGAATATGAGAACTGGCAAAGACTGTAAAGAATTGAGGAAAATGAAGTATTTTGCACAGAAAAGAATATTGTTCCAGATGGTCATATATGTTCCATGTACATTTTTAGTTCATGCTGCATTTCATACCAGGATGATCCAAGAGCCATATGCATGTTAGGAAACCCAAATATGGTCACTTTAGTAGAGGTTCTTCCTTTGTGTTGTGTGCATACTTATATAGTCTGGCCATTTGATTCATCTGTAGTGCTCAAAGCATTTAGAAAGATTGTACAGCTAGGCAAGAAAAACAAGTTACGTAAGCAACAATGAAGATTTACTGCACAAACCCACAAAATGTCATAGCCCTCATTAGTGTCTAATGAAGACATGTGTCCAGAATATTTTATCTAGCCACCATTGTTACTGATCTGCATAAGCTGTTTTCTGCAAACATGTACTTCATACATTGATGATGCAAATCTTTAGTTATATTCTGAGAATCTCTATAGGTACTAATTACGGGGATGATCTTTTTTCCCTTTTCTAATTCATCCTGTAACACTATAGGACTGGACTTCATGATTTAAGTGTAAGTAACATAAAATTACATGTCTATTTCATATTTAAATTGAGTAAGAAAAAAAGTGTACTAAAATTGGCAATTCCCCTATTATATAAGTTCATAATTTTCCTTCAGAATTGAAATTAAAATCTAGTTGTGTATTCTTGTAATTGTACTAAGAAATTTGGTAAAGGAATGTAAGGCTAAAATTACTTATTGCACAATATATAATCATCTTGTGATACAGAAGGGTTTTAAATGGAAGAACACTCAGTTGTGATTTTGATAGACTTTCAGTGTTATTTCCTTTTAGCTTTTCCATGCTTAGTGCCTAAGTTCATCATAGACATTGCATCTGAGAGACGGATAATTCAATGCAAAGTTTGCATTTTCTTCTCCCAGTGGAGTTGACCTTCACTAACTGTTTGTATTGTACTTGCATTGTTCATATCATAATGTCAGCAGAATCCTTTGACTGAAATATGGACTTAATTCAATTGAGGTCATCTGTGTTATTATATACTCATTTTCCTCTATTTGCCACAAATTGTCCAGGTTAAGCCAATATTAATTGCAAACAAAATGTTCAGAATTCAACTGTATAACACATACATTTATATGTAGGATATTAAAATTCTCAAAAATTATTTTAGTCTCAACATCTGCTGAGGATTTTCCATCATAAACACAACTTCCAAATTTTTTTCTTAAATATCACTAATGTTTGACACTCAAGTTTTTATATACCCAAACTCTATGAAAAACTGGATTTGATTATTTAGGGTTTAATCCAAATGCATTGTGGTAACAATTAATTGTTAGCACAATTAATAATAATACAAATAATGCCTTTGAACATTTTTCCGCATGAAAAGTTTATTTTTAGAATAGAAAATGTAAAAACAGGTATCACTTGGTAACTTGCCAATTCTAGCATTATTTGTAGTTTAATCCAGTTCAGCATGCTTAGCCAATGAGATCAAATATCATGTTTTAGAGACCTTCAGTGTGCATATTTAGGTAGCTGCATGAAAGCAAACAAACAAAAACCCAAACCCAGGCTGAATTATTTTTACGCATATGTTGCTGTAAATCAAATCTTTGTACATAAGCTTTAGGTATATGGGAGGCTGAGAGGGTTGATGTGTCATATTTTCAAGTTCTGGTGTATGACGTTGTTTAAGGAGCAAAGTTACGTGCTAATGTCTAGTTAACTTGACTAATGCAGGACAAAAATTTCGTATTGAAATGTGAAGATTTGATAGATAATCTACAATACTTTCTTTAATTTAAAATGTGTCTATAGTTTTTGGTTACCTGCCTAAGCTACAGAGGACATCATGCAGCTCTTTTTATCATATATGTGTTTTGCATTTTTTGCATCAACAAAAGTGAGAGCTGCAGACTGACTTTTCCAGCTGCACGTCTTCAGGTCCTCCCTCTACTTTGTGCATTTAATTTTCATTCCAGATGCTAATTCAATGGTTTCCTTTTGTAATTTTCATAGAAACATACCTTGTGGCTGAAAGCTTGTATTCAATTAGCTTTGGAACTATTCTCATGGGCATGCTTGAATATATAGTACAAATAGCTATTTCTTCTGATAAAGTAACTTTTGCTATTATTATGCAGTATTAAAACACTCCTCAACATTATAGGTATATTGGTTTTAGGCTGCTAAGCATATCTGATGATTTAACTACAAATCTGTTCTACAAAATTTACTTTTTATTTCCCCTATGGGGAGAAAAAGCATGGTACGTATTCGGTTCTCTAGATGATAAGCAATTCAGCCTTGTACTGCGATATCTTCTATTCTATAAGTGATGATGGCGCGATGATAATTCATGATTTTTTCTAAGTAGTTACAGGATAGTTACGGATAGTTACAGGATATGTTAGTGCTTTATCTTGCTTTCAGTCATGGAATGGAATAGAGTAATTCATCATATGTAAATGCAAAAGATATATAAAGTCTCATATAACTATTGGAGCATGGATATATGATTCTACAACTCTGAAAATTAAATTCTCTTTGTCAGTGCTCAAATTTTAGAAGGCCACAAATCTACTATCTTACATGTTCCTTCTTTACAAGGTTCCCATTAGTTCTTTTTTATTTTATTTATTTCATTTTCTTTTACCCATGTATTGTCTGCTTCTAAATTTTTGGTGGAAAACTAATAGTATCTAAAGAACACTGTGGTTTTTCATTATTTCCTCATTTCACCTTGAAGAATAAAAACTTAGAATATTGTGCAATCAACACTGAAGTATGTTTTATAAGTACTGCAGAGCATCTGATGTCTTAGTTGTTCCTCTCAGTTCCTCAGGAGATAAATGAAAACGCAACTTTGGGTTTGTTTTCTTGGATTGGAATAGTTTTTGAGACAAAATCTCAGTAATAAAAAGGATTTCAAATTTCCTGTTTCCTTTGCAGTTCTGCTTCCCTGTTAACAGTTGTGTGTTAGCTTGGTCTTTTGTGGTCATTTGTGGTAAAGCTGAAATTACATTAACCTTTTAATAGTTTATCTCTTGATGCTCGTTCTGACGTTTCAAGGTGTTTTCCTATACTAAAATAATTCCAGGTAAAAAAAAAGCAAAAGAAATTATTTCCGGTTAGCTGCAGTTAAGTCTGTTGGTATATATTAGTAGGTTAAGGGAAATTCTATTAAAGAAAAAATACTCTTCTACCTTTATGCCTAAGAAGCATATCATGAACAGCAAAGCTACTGCAATTTTCTGTTGAAGAAATGAATTGATTTTGTGCCAAACCTCTCCTTGGTGTAGGTCTCATAGTACAGAGGATTTTGATGCCACAAAGAACAAGACATACACTGGAAAAACACTATGTTATGCTTTTGTTCTTTATCTTATTAATAGTATGTAGCACTTTAAAAACAGATTTTTATTAAATATTCTCTTATTTAAAAGTTAACCAGAATCAATATTTAAAACAGACATTTAAACTATTTTAAAACTATATAAAACACCATTATTAGGTGCCATGTATTTTAAAAATTTAATTTATGCAAAATAAAAGTAGCAAATAACTTCATATTCAACACTGCAGAATTTGTGTGTTGCATCTATCACCTGAATGCAGGCACATAAGACTTCTGTATTAAAAATTATGCTACAGAGCTAGACAAAATTTGCTGACTTGAAAGCCTGCATGGAAGGAAGAACAGTAATTAAATCCATTATCCTCTGGAGAAAGTTAAGAGGTAAAATGTGTGTAATCCTTCTATTGTACATGGAATGGAGAAACATGGGCTTAAAGGAGATTAGAGAGTGAGTGATGGGTTAATGGAATAACCGAAAGCAACAAGAACTATACTATAACTGATAGTTTCTCTGCAAAAATTCTCATACATTTGCATTTTGAATTTGAACGTGGAATTTTTACTTACAAGAACACTGTTTTTTTAAAGCATTCAGGTAGATGAAAGTTCTAAAATTATGTATTTATACTGCTTCTATGTAGCAAGGATTATTTTAATCATTCCAATTTTTACTATATTTATATACCCGTTACTTCATCATGATAGTAATATTATTATTTTTGTAGCTTTGTGATGAAAATTAATTAAAAATAGAAATATTAACATTTAATACTTGTTTTAATGCGGTATTGCTCCCCTTCATGGAAAGAATGTCTTCCTTATCCTAATATTTTGGTGCAAATACAGTAAATGTTCTATATTGTACTCAAAATACTTTTCTTTGAAATTTTTCTCCTTGAAGTTGGTCTCAAATTTCAGTGTTAAATTCATCATAAATTACGTGATTTGCTATATACCAGCATAACGTAATTGCATAAAATGATTTATTATACTTCATACAGATCTTTTCCACTATTCAACTAATGCTAATTTTTAGCTTTACCACTGCTTTGTGTAGCACAGATATTTTTTGCACACATTCTCCATCTCTTTGTGCCTTTTCTATATGCAGATATGCAATGTTCTCACTTTCATAATTGTATATCATGTGTTTCCTTTTTTCCTCCACTGTCTTTTAAATGATTTTGTTAGTTACTCCCTTTTTTGGGGGGAATTTTTTTTGGGGATTTTTGGGTATGAGATGAATTTCTTCAGGCATTCAGTATGCTCTGGCTAGTCTAGCATTTTTTCCTAGTGTTTCACTGTTTATTGTAAGTAGCATTTCTTTGCGTTTCGTCCCTTAAGAATGCATTCTTTAGCATGAACCTTCCTTTGTGAGTCACTAATAATCTGTTGTGCACCATTCTCCACTTGTCAATAGCTAAAAAAGCTCTTAGTTTTTTCTTACCAGAACATTTTATTCCATAACAAAGTCTTGTCTCTGAGAAAAACAAAACTAAACAAAGCAAAAACTAAAAACAAAGCCCAAAACCCAACCTGAAAGCAGACAACTTGTCCTAGTTTTGATGTCAAATTTTTCTTTTCCAATCAGATAGTGCTAATATTCTTCAGAAAAGCAAGCTTACTTCCAACCTGAAGATTATGTACATCATTCATCTTAATCAAATTTGCTGCACTTTTCCTGCCAGACTCTGTATTATTAAGACTCTGTGTATTTCTTAAGTTCTTTGCCTAAACACTGCATAGCTCATTTATTCTGCTTGATATTTGGGGTTGATTTCAGTTGTTTATGGGAACAGGGATCCACATAAAACATAGTCAGTTAAACATTAGGCATTCCAATTCTAAAATACACCCGATTCTCAGTAGTTTGGCTCAATACACATATCTGAATATACACAGTGAAGGCAACAAAGAAGTTTATGTTCTTGTATTACTTCTAGTATCTCTATTAGAAAAACAGAACATATTATCTAGTTGCACCATTTAGTGTAATACAAAGCCTGAAATGAACACAAGAAATAGAATGACTCTTACTGTAAAGAATGTTTTTTTTAGAAGAGGATAAAGGGAAATCTTTTTTTCCCTTAAGCAAGTGAAGTTCTTAGAAGGTCGTAACAAAAACAGCATTCTATGTTGCAGCTGATGTGTAAAATAGAGTGAGAACATCTGGAAGGTAATGAAGAACAATAAAAAATGGTTTTGTATTGCAAGGGTGTTAATAAGGGAGGAAGCCAAACTCAGGACTGTAGCAGAGACCAGGTAAAAATATGGACAGAAGTAAATCAACTATCATATTTAGATGTTATAGGAGCCAGTTGATTTAATGAATATTTTCTAAACATAGTTTTATTAATTTGTGGTAATTTTGCTGTTACCTAAAACCCGCTTTTCTGAGAACTTTTAGAAATGTTTTTTTATTGTACATATAAATAAGCATCACTGCAGAAATAGTTTAACACAAGTTTATTTCGTGAAGAGAAATTCTATGTTAATGCATATTCTTAACCTGATTTGAAAACTTTGAGGTACCCATTTTTGGTTTTTACTCTGAACAAAGCTGAATTAAATGAATTTTAGAGCTGCACAGAAAAATAATTCGAAATTCAGTTATACTGGACTTGATGACTGGCAAGCAAGTAGTAGCTGGTCAACCTAAAAGTTTAAAAAATATGCACTCATTCATTTTTCAGTTTTCTGATGATATCTAATTAATTCACATGAACCTATAAAAATAGATTTTTAAGAGGTTTTGAGTTGATTAAAAGGACAAGATTTTGCATTTTAATTTTGAAAAACTATGTATATTTTTGCATTTGTGCAGTTTATCTTTCCTGCAATACTTGTAAGTATATAATAATATTAGAATTGCAAATTTGGAGGAAAAACATATAAAGGAATAATCTTTTATTCCTTTCTGATCCTAGATTTTTGACTATGTAAATGTATTTAGTTAATTAAATTGTACTTTGTTCAATACATGCTTCTGTATACAAAACTATATAATTTCTAGGGTCTTGATAACTTAGTAGATTTGAGAAATCAAAACTTCTGGAAAAATATAAAAGACTGCTGCAAAAATAGAATCCCATAAAAAGTATTTAAAATTATGTAGGTCTGCTTGCTACAGGCATATAGGAATTTAGCTGAATTATGTTTCTGTTGAAATAAAATCTGAATTCTACTGTGAAAATGAGCTCAGATATTTAAAAATTTTTCATGTAAAAACTTGACATATTGTCAATATATATGGTGTATTTCAACAAATAAATATTTTAAAGAAACCATAGTACATAAATATAGCTTTCTATGAAAAAAAATTGTATATTTTTTGCTCTAGAGTTTGCTTAACTTAAATATTCATGAGGCACAATAGTTTCACAACAAATCAAATTTAATTAAATTATGCATTTTCACCACTTACAAAAGGTTTATTAAAGGTTTATTTGCTCATGCAAATTAAAGTGTTAGAGTAAAAATCCACATGAAACTTGGCACTAACAATTAAAAAAATATTGGAAGATTTCTCGCCTCACTGCAGTATTTTGCCATGTTTAAACTGCTCAGCTTGTCTTCTGGAATCTTTAATGAAGCCAGGGAGGAGGCTATTTATTTGCATAATAGGACATAATTTGCTGTGGTGAGGTTTTAATTATTTATAGGCTGTCTAAAATATTTAAAATGGCATCACTAAGGAGCATGAAATGTTGGATAATGCCTTCATTTCAGGTTTCCTGACGATTCCTTTATGGGTCAAGCATTTTATTTGTATTTAGCATATAAGCATAGTCACTTTAGAAACACAAGGAAAACAAATTTGTTCCAGTATGTTTGGAACCTGAGCAATTGAAAACTGGCAAAGGTCATTGGGAGCAATCAGAGGTACAGAATGAACCAGAGAAGGACAGCCAGAAGGAAAAAGATCGATCAGGTGCCTGATATAGATCTAATACATAGTTCTACTCAAGTACATCTCTATCACTACCTGTTTGCTTCTCCACCTTTGCATATGATTTTCTACAGTATTTTAATCTATTTGCTCATTATTTAGATGCATTAGGTTGTTCCTGTAATGCATATAGCAAATAAGTGTGGAGGGTTTTTTAAATAGCAAGTTCTAGATTATTCCTGTTTGTACCTTGTTGTAAGTCATTCCAAATTATTGATGCACTTTGAGGGATTTCACTTACAAAACACAGAAAAATACTGCTGTTGGAGTCTTCATTATAAAGTGCTGAAAGCAAGGACAAGAAGAAGGAATAGGAATTCTTGCACCCAGGGAAATGAAATGATAGTTTATTTTCCTTGTGGTTTGAACACTCATGCAGATTATCAGGTGAAATATAGCCAAGTTTTCAAAAGTAACTGGGCACGTTTCTTCATCAGAGATGCCTGCAGAGGGACATGAAGGCAGACTATGGATAAAAATTGAATGGCTCGGAAATCTTCAGGATTTTTCTTTGATGTGTGTCATATGTTATAGTTGGCCCTTCCTTCCAGCCTGGTTAGAACCCTCTGTGTATTAGCTTTTCCTTCAAGCATATTGGTTAACCACCTTGTTTAATGTTAACTGCAAGTTTTTTGCACAGGCCTTCTCCACTTAGAAAGTTGTTAAGCATAAAGGGTCCTACGATAACACCTGCAATAGGCCACTTGTAAATGGCCTCCAAATAGAGTATGACTCATGGAGAACTTCAAGCCTGATATCCAGCAAGTAATGTAACCCCTTGGTTGTCCACACCTCCAGACTTTAATGCTGTAACTTGGATACAAGAATTAACTTATTCCTCCAGAATTTGACCTAATGGGACATGTAGGGAATCCTGATTACAATAAAAACATTAATAATAGTTATAAAGACATAAACTCTCTCTTTGGATAACTACTTTAAAAGTTTCTCCATACTTCCAATATACTTTATAGCTATATAAGATGATAAAGCTGTGGGGAGAATAGACAGGCACTCATTTTAGGGAACTACTGAGTGTAAGACATAACCCAAGAATAAAATCCAAATTTATGGAAGTATTCTACAAATTGATTAATTAATTAGAGAAAATTTATTCTTATAACACTTATTTTCAAAACCGTTTTCAAAAGTGCAGTTCTTCCACCACTGCAGTCCCTAAGCATCTCTACATTGTAAAATCAGAAACAAACTGTAAAAGTTTTCTTCTGCCTTTATCTCAGAAGTCTACCTAAATATCATATTTCATCTTTTATTGTTTCACCTGAAAACTATTTTTTGCTCACTCCCATTACTGTTTGCAGTTCCTTAATGACTTAAATTAGATCAATGCAATATTCAGTAATTCAATCTGTGCCTTATTTCTGAACTTCAAGTGAAAGACTTAAAACACTGTTTATATTTAATTTTTTTCACCTGATATACAGGCCTGTCCAGTTATCAGCTGTCATCTTCAAGCTATTTTCTGATGGTTTTCCATTATTTTATTTGTCAAAAAAGAATCAGAAAAACATCCTTGATGTATCAGTTAGCATCAATTTTATGTGATGCTTTCTGAAGTTTCAGTTAAAGTTGTTACATATTTAACAGATGCCTCAGAAATTTTTGTAAGAGCTTCTGGGCTTCCTTGAACTACAGACTTGTCCTCCAAATTCCATTTGTTTTGTAGTTTAAGGTAGCTAAACTTTTATTATTGGTTTACTCTAGGTATCTGTTCTGTCCTATTGAAAAGCAGCAGGTTATTTTCCTATGTTTTCTTTGCACACCCTTGCCTCGTAAACGTGATGTTAATGCCGGAGTAACTTTCTCAGAGTCTACTTTCACCATTTTTGATAGGACATCATCTGATGGAAGCTGAGTTACTTCCGTAATTTGAAGGAAATTTTGTTGTCACTCTTCAGTCACATATTATTAGACAGCTGGGACATGTTCTGTATTCCCCATCTATGGAAGTGTTCAAGGCCAGGTTGGACGTGGCTTTGAGCATCCTGGTCTAGTGAACAATGGCAGGCTCATGGCAGGGGAATTGGACTAAACAATCTTCAAAGGTCCTTTCCAACCCAAACCACTCTATAAGTCTGGTTCTATGACTCTTCTCTCTGGTGAATTTCTTGGAAAAAATGTGAGTAATTCTATTAATTTTCAACATAAAGCTATAGAATTCCATTTTGATCTCAAGGATTTTAAGGGAATTTTGGCCCTTTAATTTTATTTTAAAATTTTCAAAGCCAGGGTTTAGAATCACAGTGACCACAGATGTGCACCAAAACTCAAATTTGGCAGTCTTGATTTCATGTGTTTTTTCCCTATAGAGTAGCAAATTTTGCCCTGGGAAGGTCTGAGAAGACAATAATTTCTGTAGTAATTTTTGGCATATAAATAAATTAATTAGTTTGTTACTGTATTTTTATGTTTTGTTTTTATTTTTATTAGCTAGCCAAGAGCAGCTTGTCAGTTGTTGCAGATCATGGACAAAAAAACTACAATAGAAAATCAACCATCTTACAGGAGACAAGAAACTATTTGTTGTAGCCAGGCAACTGACCTCAATTTCCTAACTTCAGATCCTTTATAGCAGTCAAGAAATGTTTCAGGGTCAATTTCATTCTTAGCTTAATGGCAGCAATGGTTTTGGCTAATTAGTTACACAAATATAAGAAAAAAAAGTGCATCAAGCCATTGAGTTTATTGGTATGCACTTTTATTCTCATTAACGTCTATGTACTGATACATACCCCAAGTATTTTGAGTGACATTTTAATCTCCAGTCATAATTAGAAAAGTTGTGATTCTCCTGTTAGAAGAACAGAATTTTTAATTTCAACTCTGACAACTTCTTTCAAATATTTACTCCTTTACAATGAATGTGATTATTTCACCAGACTTCTATCAAAACTGTCGTTGTTGTGTTTCCTGGCAGAGAAACTGCTCAGCTGATTGATGTCTCCTTAGTATGTTCTTTGGCTTAGGAACCAACGTTTTATCCACCCTCAAGTAACTGGAATACATCTTAGGCAAATTTGGCATTAGTGAAAAATGAAACAAACAAAAATACCCTCACCCCATAACATATTTGGCATTTAAAAAACCAAAACAGTTTAAGGGCAGAAAAAGATAATTGTTACTAAAAAAATTTGCACACATTTTCATTGTTGTAAGTTTATTAAAAATTGCTGTTTATTTATCTAAAGCCCCTATAAAAACTGCAGACAGTATTGAATAAAATTTTAAATGTTACTTTATTATTGAAGCCACCCTTTCTCTTAAATAAGAGGTTTTCTTTCTTTTGCATTAATCTCCTTAAGGGTGTTATATTTTTTTACTGTTTTCATTCCCATTGTAACTTTGAAACTACCTGTATAGGATACTGGAATCTGTAACATTAATATGTACATTTACCCCTCCCTTTCTTAACTCATCCAGTGAAGATATAAACCTATTTTCTCCAGGTCTAGCAGAGAAAAAATTATTCTTTTGAAATGAGAATCTCTGTGAATAACAGGTTTTGCCTGGATACTTTTGCAAATGAATGCAAAATCTTGTCATAGTAGTAACTCATTAGGAATTTACAAGTATGTTAATTAATAAAAGCATTTCTTAATGATAATTTTTGTATTTTTTTTACTTCTATAGTTTGTCAAATTATAAGATTTACACTTGTTTTAAAGGATGTTAGCCTACTGTTGTTCACTTTTTTTCAGTTACCACTCAGCAATACTGGATAGAATAGACCAGCAGTATTCTTGAATTTATGTAGTGTGAAATGGGTTGAATAACTTACACCTTGCAGGAATAATTGAGTTTTGTGCAATTTATTTTGCATTACAAAAGTCTAAAGTTGTTCCATATTTGAAAATGAGTATGCTAAACCACTCAGCTTAACTCTGTTTACATAATTATGATAACTTGGAGAAAAATTGACCAAAATGGATACTTAAAAATATTAAAATTCGTAAGTTTACTTCCAAAATTAGTTGATCTTACTTGATCAAAGATCCATTGTCAAGTTATATGAGAAACAGAGCAAAATTTTGAGATATACTGTTGTACTACATGCTTAACATTTAAGAAATCAGAGTCAGGATGCTAAACTGATATTCATTAGAATATTCAGTGTGAATGAAATGAACATTTGCCTGCCTGGATTATTTTGCCAGCATTTCTCATTTATATTCTTGAATTGTCTGATTTTTGTTCGCTCTTTACAGATTTACAGTTCTTTTATTGCAAGTAAAGTGCCACCATCATTAATATCTGATTGGGTGAATGTAAATCAGACCCCTATAACAATTACGATTATCCTAACTCTTGGAGCATATGACAAAACTAAGATCATGGTGACATAAACTAACACTACACCTGTTTAGAAAAGATTTGAACCATCAGAACTAGATAGCTGTAGAGTTATAATTAAGATAACTCTTAGTGGTTTTCACTGTTTTAATTCAATGGAAGACATTATGCAGCTTTTAACTTTGTGGATTGGTGTTTAAAGGATTTTAAGTCCAGTGCATTTTTATTAATTTTTTTAGATATATATTTCAATTCTTATTCCAAGAATTCACTCCCATTTTCTTTCTGTTACCACTTTGATTGTTCAGATGCACTGTATTGCTTTAAATTTGAGCCTTTGCACTGAGCTTCATTGTATTCTCCTTCCATTGAGGTAGCTTCATTTATAGCAATAACTTCTCCTAAGCAAATGCAAAAATTATATTGCATTTCTAAGTTAAACTGCTGTGCTTCCTTAAAACTTTGTCTGAATAAACCTTCTTTGAAATGCACTCAGATTTTAATGCAAGCCTCAAAATTCTTGTTTTAAAACTGTGTTTGTTCTGATCACATTATAAGATTGAAAAGCTTTGGCAAGTATAGGATTTTCTGTTTTATCTGAGCAAAACCATTAAAAAATCTGTTCTGTGTGAAAGTCCAGAAACAGGGATGAACTACAGCCTGGTTTTGTTTTGATGAATCATAATTTGCAGCATGTGAGAGGATTATAGATTAAAGGCTTTCTCTGTGTGGAACAAGTTCTGTCACTTGGTGAGGAAACAACATAAAGAAACAAGAAACAATATGGTATTATTTGCATTCATCTCCTTACTGAACATTGCATGGGGACATAGAAATATCCAGGATAATTTTTTATTTTGATTGTATTTTGTAAGCAAGCTGCCTATTGTATTATGTATGTGCCAACTTGAAGAGGTTTTAGTATTTTTTTTCCTTTGCTATCTTCACTATTCATACCGGTCATATGTAGTCTGGGAATTATGGGAGTTTTACTCATTTTTAAGTTGTTATATTTATCGCAAATTTGAAATTGTCTCTTCCCCTTCAAGGAAGAAAAGCAGATAACTGTCACAGAAGATCCACTAACCTACACTGATCCCATAGCATAGCATTTGATTGATTACAGAAAATATTTTATTAGAATACAGTGGAGGGAATATATCATGGCACCATTTTTCCTCACAAGAGATACACTCTGTTGTCAAGATAAGACACTTGTAATGTTTGCTGGGTTTTAGCTAAGGTAGAGTTCATTTTTGTCACAATAGCTAGTATGGGGCTATGTTTTATATTATGATTTTTCCCCTACCTCCTCAAATTTGCTTTTCTAGTATTGTTTTGACTGCATTTATCTCGTTCTTCAAAGACTATTCTTGCTCTGCTCTTATGTGCTTAAAAACCTTACATCATTAGCTACTGTTTCTCTAAAGATACCTCTGTAACTTCATGTTACAGGCAGATTTCCTACAGCAATGCTTATCTTCTATAGCTTTTTTAATATTGAAAGGTTATAACAGCAATAAAGAATACAATGGTGATAGGAGATTACATTTTTGGCAGTTACTGTTAGTAAGCTCTTTTGAAAGAAAGATAGTACCTAAAATAATTGTACCTCCTGAATAAATCATAGAAATGAGCTGTAAATAGCACTAAGAAAAATACAGTCTTACTGGTGCGATGTGTTCAGAAATCATGAGTCCACTCGAAATTTATTTTAATCTTGAAATTTAGTGTACTATGTATAGGTCTGTGTGTATACTATGCATATGGGTGTGTCTCTGTGTGTGACAGAGTATCTTTAGTTTGTGTAAGTTTTAGTTTGCTTTCTGCGATTGTGAAAAAGAGGTACACTTGAACTAACCTAGTAAATATTTTTAAAGAAAAGTTAATTTTTGTATCATTATGGCTCTAAGGGTCTAGTCTTCACACAAATATCACTATATTTTTCAGTACTGCTAACACTGTTAAATGAATGAGAGGTTATTTTCTCAGCTCTGTGAAGATGAGAGTTGATTTGAATGTTCTCTAGCAAAATCTGCATTGTGTAGCATTATTCTAAAGTTGTGACTGGGGGAAACACCCCACCAATTTATAAACAACATTCATATACCACTGCTTCCGTGGCACTCTGGAGTGTCAATTTAATTTAATTTTCCTGCAATGGGAAGGTTTTATACATGTCAGAGAAATTCTTGGCCAAGGAAGGTGGATTTTGGAGTTAGAGAAAGAATAGAATTTGTTTCAGTAGGGAGCTAAATAGATACACTGTGGTTGTAGAGCGTGCCTAGTGGATGTCATATATATGTATGCCAATATATATATTGACATATCTTGTAGCCATTTTGTCACATTCTCCTAGCAGCTAGCATGTTCTTCCCTGCATCAGGTAAGTCCCTGTGGGCTATTTATAGAAAGTGCGTAGGATCTTTCTGTTGCTGTGTTTTTCACATGCCCTCCTGATTCTGGCAAGCTGTATCATGGGTATAGACATCAAATGGTGAGCAAGTAAGGTAGATGAGCTGGCTGTTTATCCCCCGTGGGACAGGTATGGCACACTTTTCCTGTACTTTTGTGGGGCCCCTACCCTTAATTCTTGCCATTGCTGAACCTGGCCCTAGGTATAGAAACCTAGTTCCTTTAATGCACCTTTGCACTAAATTGTGCTTACTCATGCTCCAGTGTTTTATAGGTACAGCTGTACATGCTGTTGTCCCCTGGTAAGGCACATACTGTTAACTCACCCACCTGGAAGACATAATTATGTAACCACAGTATCAGAGTCTGGATTTCTCAAATTTACAGGACCCTGTACTGTGTGATTTGAGCTTTATTTTATGAGCTCATTAAGAAATACAACAAAAGCAAGAATTTCCTTTGCCCAGACTAGGCTCTCACATGAATTCACTTACTCACCACTCGGTTCATGAGTTTTCATATCTTATAACCCATAACTCTTAATTCATGTACTTGTGAGAAAAAGAACTATTACCTTGCTGATGGTGAGAGTGCTGATTCTCCCTCCTCCATCATGATGCAGGCATCCCCTGTCTCACACTGGGAAGCTGGAAATACTCAGCAGTCCAACTGTTGTTGAATCTGCTTCAAAAACCTTTTTGAGTAAGTCGGTGTTTTGTACATTTCACCTTCGAAATTTGAGCTATACCATTCCTGTAAGTTAGTAGATTCTGAGGAAACTGCCAGGCAATAAATATGCAAAGATGATGGCTGCAGGAGACAGCAATTTGCAGGTGATAATGGCTGCATAATGGCTTTTTAGCTCTTTCAGGCCACCTGTCCTGCCTACATGGTGCACTCAATTTGACCTAATGGCACTGCTTCTAGCATATGTCAGCATGAGCTGTGTTAGCCAAAATCTGAGCAGTGGCTGAGTGAACAGGCACTTGGTCATAGTTCCTTTTTTACTTATGTCAATGAAGCAAAGAAATCCAGTGCCTTCAGCTCTTTGACGTAGAATAGCTGGTGTCCTTTCAGACATACCAAAGAATCCACACAGGGGTGGAAGAAGTGATGCCATTCATGGGGAATTAATAGGGTTCTGTGATCATCATTGTAAAATCATTTTACAGTTTTAGTTAGTTTTTTAGTTTTAATTTCTTCTGTCTGAAAAAGTGTTTGTAATTTTCCTTTTAGCTCAGTCTTTGTAGCTCAGTCCCACAGGATAAGCTCACACAGGATGAAGGGTCTCAGGAAATTGGACTCTGAAATAAATCCATTAGGTAGACTTTAGAATACTCAGTGCTTCTTCCTCATTTTAGAACCTGAGTGGATCAGTACCCTTAATTACTGTTACTGATCTGAAAAATCAAAATGCTCTTCTTACCCAAGGCCATGTTTTGATCCATTCTTGGTTTCTTGCATAGAGACAGTTTTGACAATAATGCTAAAGTTTATAAAACCAGAACATACAAGGCCACTGAGAGCAATAAAATGCAGTATGAGTAGCAATGAAAAGGCAACATTATAATTCATGAGACGAGGTAAGAAAATCTGGGTTTCTGCTTTTTCCCCTGTAGAATTCCGTATTTCTAGGCCATTTGTCTCTGGAGAATATGAGAGTTATGCAAGAGAGAGATCTGTCTCCATTCCAAAAGTTAAAAAATCTTTTCCTTTAGACCTTACAAGAGACCACTTCCCCTACAAGTTTTTGAGAATTCATTTTCTGTGATTAATGTTGACATTTTAAGTAATGTTCATACTGCTCCTTTTAATGATTATTGTGAAGAAAATCAGTATTTATTAATGATTGGCATTATGTAATATAATATAGGATACTTACTGCTTTATACATATTGTAAGAAGTTATTTGAGTTATTGACAGCCACGATTATATTATTCACACGAAAATTTCTAAAGACATTCAGTCCTTATGTGGTCAGTATTGTACAGCTGGGTAACATGGCAAAAGTTTTGTTAATGTTAGCATAGTCTGAAACAGTTTTTGCTAAGGTTTACTAATGCTTATTCTGAGGGTTAGAATGTGCTGCCTGCTTATCAAAGGTGCCTTCAGAAATATTACAATCCTCTGTATAAATAATTCTGTTAAAATAAATTTAGCTAGGCTGAGAAATTGCTAGAATTCAGTTTATGAACATCCTTATTTCAGATCCCCTGTGCATGTGCATTAGGGCAGTTTTTAAATGCAAAACTGCAATCTTGCCTGATTTTTTTTTCTTAAGCAGGTACACAATTTTGATTATGTATAAAATTGCAATGATTACTTCAGGAAAAAGTATTAATTATTACATTTTTGCTTTCTTTCATCTCTTACACTGTGTCATCATGTCATATTTACTGTATGCTATGTAAAGACTGTTCTGAATACAAAATGATTAATTCCTTATTAGAAGTGTGGCTGTTGTCATGCAAGTGCTGGAATTCTTCATTAACATTAATAACTCTGTAATAAACATAAAAATTAATAAACACGTTGCTCATGAGGCTAAGGGATAGTTTTTTTACAAGTAAAGAACAGGAAATTAAATGCAAAACCATCCTCCAAATTTAGGTAATGAATTTGAACTGTACAGAATTCACTTTTTTATATTACTTAACTTTATATATGGTTTTATTTGTTCACAATGAAGATTCTGTTGATTCTAGTTGCTCTACTAGCAGAGACAAGAATGGTGGTTTCTTAGAAAAGTGGCAATTTCTCAGGAATCAAAATCCCAACTATCACATGCACTGTACGTGCCCTGAACATAGGAAGTAATAAAAGAAATGGTAGTGTAATATTAAATCTTCACTGCTGCAAACTGTGCCAAAGATGAGATGACTATAGAGCTCACTGGTAATCATTTTCCCAGTCATGGGCAGCTATTGATAAAACTCATAGCATTTCACTGGTCATTCATTTATTCAGGTAGCTAATGCTGTGAAAAAGTTGAAATGTTTTTGTAAAAGGTCTGGAAATGCTCCTTAGCATGGAGGGACCAGGACTGTATTATATGTGACTTCCTTACTTCAGTATGTTTGTGTCTGGCACATGATTTGGGCTAAGAGTAAGTGCTCTGGTATCACATGCAGATAATCCAGTTCTCGAAAGCCAGAGAGGAGAGGAATGGCAATATGTGAGACAAACAACTATGCAGACACAAAGGTCAATGGAGAAGGTGGGGAAGTGCTTCAGGCACCAGATATCCCCCCGCAGGCTGTGATGAAAACCATGGTGAAGAAGGCTGTCCCCCTACAGTCCATGGAGGTCAATGGGAATGCAGAGATCCAGCTGCAGCCCATGGAGGAGAACCATGATGGAGCAAGTGGATGCCCAATGAAGTCTTTGACCCTGCAGGAAGCCCGTGCTGGACCAGGTTTCTGGCAGGGACCTGCAGACCCATAGAGGGCTGTGGGGGAATCATGATGGTGCAGGCTGTTCATGAAGAACTGTTGCCCATGGGAAGGACTCACATTGGAGAAGTTCTTGGAGAGCTGTCTGCCATGGGAGGGACTTCATGATGGAGTAAGGAAAGGACTCCTCTCCCTTAGCAGTGGCAGAAACAACGTGTGATGAATTGACCATAACCCTCATTCCCCATCTCCCTGTGCTGCTGGACGGAAGGAGGTACAGACTGTGAGGGAGGGAGGGCTGGAGGGAAACTGTTTTTAACATTTGTTTTACTTCTCATTATCCCACTCTGATCTCATTGGACATGGAGTTGGTGGGTGGACTAATCAGTGGATAAAGAACTGGCTGAATGGAATCCTGGGCTGCATCAAAAGGAGTTTGGCCAGCAGGTCAAAAGAGGTGATTCTTCCCCTCTGCTCTCATGAGACACCACCTGGAATACTGCATGCAGTTCTGGTGCCCTCAACATAAAAAGGACATGGAACTGTTGGAGCAAGTCCAGAGGAGGGCCATAAAGTTGCTAAGAGGACTGGAGCATCTCCCCTATGAAGACAGGCTGAGGGAGTTGGGGCTGCTCAGCCTGGAGAAGAGAATACTGCGTGGAGACCTCATAGCAACTTTTCAGTATCTGAAGGGTCTACAAAGAAGTTGGAGAGGGACTCTATTAGGAACTGCAATGATAAGACAAAGGGTAATGGGTTCAAATGGAAGGAGGGGAAGTTTAGGTTAGATATTAGAAAAATGTTTTTTACTGTGAGGGTAGTGAGACACTGGAACAGGCTGCCCAGGGAAGTGGTGTCTGTCCTGGTGGTGTTCAAAGCCAGGCTGGATGAGGCCTAGAGCAACATGGTCTAGTAAGGAGGTGGCCCTGTCCATGGCAGGGGGTGTTGTGACTAGATGATCTATAAGGTCCATTCCAACCACTAAATTTCTATGATTCTATGAACTGTCCCCTAAATATTTTTGAGCGAATACACCACTTAGTGCTTTTTTTGTTTCCTAATTAAGAACTGCTGAACTAAATATTGCTCCAAGCACTAATAAAGCTGTAATAAAAAGTGTGCTATGTATTTATTTATGAGAAACATGTTAATTTGCAGTTTGTGTAACCTGGAAGTGCAAGAAATTCCTTTCTTTCTTTCTAAAGGATGCTAGTAACAATTACCAAGACTGATAGGCAAATAAGTTAGCATAGAGTGAATTACTATAACAGGTAGATTACTCCTTTTATTAACTAAATATAGCAATGTAATCAACAAATTTTCAAAATCTAAGTCAATAATTAAATCAGATCTTTGTTTTATAACATAGTTAACACTCTTCATCAATGTAGCATCGGCACATCATAAATTTACTCTGAGGCAATGTGAACAGTAGCTGACTGAAATAATTTTATTTTTTAATAAAATATCAATTATTAATTTTGTGTAGATAGTCAAATCATAGAGTTTAAAAGTTTGAGAATAGCTGCCTAGGCAGTTAGGTTTTCTGAACTTCACTTTAGAGCTGTTGTGCATACACTATGACTTGGGAAACTCTCATCTCACGTCACGTTTCTTTTCTGATTAGTCTAGGCTATAATTTTCCATCAATATAGTGTCAGAACAAAGTTTGGCATGGTGTTCAACTCACATAACAACAGAAATATTCAGCTACTCAGCATGGACAGGCATAGACAAGTATCAGGTATATTTATTTTTTTAACTTCAGATATTATCTTAATGGGTTTGTGTGTAAGTTGCTTAGCCTTCTTTGTCTTACCTTTCACAACATTTAATTTCCTCTGTTTCACTCTTACCCTTGAGCTTACAGTGGAGAGAAGCTGTCACTCTCCTAGATATGCCCCCATAGACATTTTCAAGTTCACTTGTCTAATACTTCAGGCAGAGAGAGGTCCATTCTGCTTGTGCACTGAGCCATGAAACAACATGGCTGCAATTAACCCAGCAATGAAATGAGGTATGATATCTTAGGCTCTGCAATGTGATAACACTGTGTGATTTCCTTTGGCACAAAATATGAATGAATATACTACAGAATGTATGCTACAAGAACTGCGTAAACATTCCCTTAGATGATCTGTGAGGTGTAAAGCAGTTGAATCCTCCACATCTGCTGAACATGCCAAACTCAAAAGTTCACTGAAGGGGGAAAAAGGTGTCTGTGCAGGACTCCATAATTGAAAACTTACTGAGACATTCTGGAAACCTAGCATAGTGAACTGGCCCAAAATAAATAAAAAGGAGAAACAAGTTTTCTAGATTCTCATAACACATCTGCTTATGGAAAAGAAGTAATAAATGAATGGTAAAGCAAATAAATCTCTTTTAAACTTTCCAGTACAAGGCTACCTACTTTGCTCTGTGTTCTTTTTATCCAGGTTTTTAAATAAATCCTATCCTACATTGATACTCTCTTATGAAGGCAGTCATCTTTTAGAGCCCGATTATTTTCAGAAGCTATACAAACATTTTCTACCATCTAACATGATTATGGAGTTGGGTTTTTGCTTTCAATTTGAAATTAAAAGGTTAACTTTATCCTTTACTAACTTTAATTAGTTTTATGATAAAAAAAGTTTTCTATCAGTAAGTAAACAGGGATAGACATTAATTATTAAATATGTACCTCCTCTGTGCCCTCTTTTGGTAGGAGAAATTGCTATCCTGAAGGCAACAATTTATGTTAAAAATGCATCTGGGATTTAGGTTTTAATTAGTGATTAGAAAAGAAAAATCTTATAAAATTGTAACACACAAAAACTGTCTTTTCTGGCTGCTGAGGTGTTTACTAAACAGCTTTTGTTAGAGATCAGACAAATGTGAATTATTTTTTTTTTTGATGGAGTGTGCATTCAGGTGTCTGATTACTTACTGGTCCCTTTTCATGTTCTTATGACTAGATAAAACATGAAGCTTTTTTTGTCTTGTTTTATATAAGAGATTAAATAAAGCCACAGCTGATTATAGTTTATAAATTGATCACATGCCAATTATACTGAAGGTTTACAAAAGGTAATGAATAGCTCATTGACTGTGACTGTTTACTGGGCACTATGCATTGATTTCTGGTTTGTTAGAACATTTCACACATCAGCACTGGAACCTCTAGACATACCATTCTCAGAGGAACCTGAGAGTGCTATTAGTCAATAACTGAACCATATGCCATACATTCCCTACTTAGTTCAAATGAATACTATGGACCAATTTCAGTCCTAGCATAAGTGGTGTCATGGTTTAACCCCAGACAGCAACCAAACACCACGCAACTGCTTGCTCACTCCCCAACCAGCAGGATGAAGGAGGGAATCAGAATGGTAAAAGCTAGAAAACTCATAGGTTGAGATAAAGACAGTTTAATAGAGAAAGCAAAAGCCACACATACAAGCAAAGTAAAACAAGAAATTAATTCACTGCTTCCCATGGGCAGGCAGGTGTTCATCTATCTCCAGGAGAGCAGAGAGCAGGGAAGATAAATGCCACCACTCCAAATGTCCCCCCTCTTCCTTCTTCCTCCCACTGTATATACTGAACATGGCGTCATATGGTATGGAATATCCCTTTGGTCAGTTTGGGTCACCTGTTTCAGATGTGTCTCTTCCCAAGCTCCCATGCTCTCCCGAATTCCTTGCCAGCGTGGCAGTATGGAAAGCAGAAAAAGCCTTGGCTCTATGTAAACTCTGCTCAGCTACAATACAAACATCACCATACTATCAGTCCTGTGTTCCGCAGAAATCAGAAACATAGTCCTGTACTAACCACTGTGAAGAAAATTAATCCTACCCCAGCCCAAACCAGCACAAGTGTCTAGAACAACATGACTTGTTTTTGATAGTGCTTTATTGACATACTTGTATGTCAAGGAAACTCAGTGATGGGCAGCTGCAGTGCCCCCAGGTGCTCAGTTTGTCTCCCTACACAGCCCACTCACCCACAGTCAGACCAGGTTTCCATGCTGGGTCAACCCTAGGTTTGCCTTAGGAGAGTCTCAGTCATCAATCTCCACTAAGCAGTTTGTTTATGGCACAGTAACACAGAAACAGCCCGAGTTCTGTCTGTCATGAGGACCCCACTCCAAAGCCCTCTGGGCTTTGTATACCCTCATGGACTATTCTCACATAAGCCTCCCTCTTCTTCTCAAGTCTTCTAGTCCTCCCCCTTTCCATATCCATCCATCCATCGGTTGCGCAGTATCCCTCACACCACCCATCTTCATGGCCTTTGTTATCCAAAAGGTCAGCAGTTCCCAGCTCCATTCACCTGGCTGGGGCCACCTATCTTCATGCCTGTTTGTTGGCAGTTCATGGCCTGTTGTCTCAGGCTCCCCACCCAGAGCTCAGTCAGTATTGCAATCTACATCTCAATCTGCAGCTTGCAAGCAGTGTCACTTGGATAAGATGTGTTCACAATGGTATATCTTTTTAGAAATTTGTGTCATATTTTTGTTAGAGTTCCTGAAAAATAGGAAGTTCTTCTTCTGTACTCCTTACATTCCAGTAATTGATGGGTTCTTATTTTCAATCAATAATTAGTCATTTCAAGTTTGCTTTTGAATTGGAGTGTTAAAGTTTTTATATACTGAAAGCTTTCTGGAAACTTATTCTTTCTACTTCCTTTACAAGTTATTTAGCCTTGCCATACATGATCAGCAGTAAGCATAGTATTCTAGGCAAAGTCTTAAAAAATCCTACTATACTGATCCTCTCTTAAATGGTTTTCTGCATTTGATGGTATTAAGTGAAGAATTATTAGCGTGTAATAGACAAGATAATAAAGTGCAAGAATAAAAGAAATGCATAAGTAAGCTCATGTTTCTTCTATCATAGTCCTGTAAATTTTATCTCATACAGTGGTTAAAAATGCAACCACTTAATGAATATTTTATGCAGAATGGAATTATTTTCTTTGTAGTGTCCCCTTCCACTTCCAGCCAACATCTGTGTGAGATTTCCAGAGCTGGAATATTTATCTGCACCATACATAGTAGTTTGCTACTTCCAACCACGATGTCAAGTTTTTCATTTTCAAGAGATTGTTCAGTAAAAGGGCTGATGTAACTGAAAAAGCATATTGCCACAACCAAGGATCACAGTGGCATGATCAGTTGTTATGAGAAAACAATCTTCCTTTGTGTTTGGCTCCCTCACCCTCAGGTGATGTGAATCATAGTGTTCTTGTTGAGTTCACTTCCTGCAGTTAATCAAAATCCTCATCCTACATTTTACTTGTAACACTTACTGTCTAGTTAAGTATATGCACTAACCATTAACTCAATATTCATCTCTCTTCTCATTAGATTTCCACTGCCTACCTTGACTTTACTTAGATCTGCTAAATGTATGCTGTTACATCAATCTAATCAGGTAACCCTAACAAAGATTGTCTTTTTATAGTCAAGTGGGCATGAGCAACATCAAACTTGCCTTATTTACATCCTGATAACATTTTATGCAGGTATTTTAACCACCTGTGTAATCCCTGGCTGGTATTCATACACTGTAAGATAAGTTTTAGACTTTGTCTACACGTCTACAGGAAGACATGAACTTCTCTACAGTCCAGGCTTTTAACTTTTTATACTGCTCCCATCCATAACATACTGTGGCAATTTTGTTAAAGTCTGTAGCTCACTGCTGGCTTTTAATATTTCCTAACTTCATACTATGCTGTTGTATTATTACATGATAATAATTTCATATTCCTCTTTCTGTCCATGCTATGTATTTGTCTCTTATATTTGTTCTGTCAAGAGTATTTAGCATAGAGAAGAAATGATTCAGGGGATATCTCATTGATACATATAAATATCTGAAGGGAGGGTGCATAGAAGATGGAGCTAAGCAGTTTTCATGGCTGCCCAGTGACAGGACCAGAGGCCACTGAAACTTCCTTCCATTGGAAGGTATATTTCTTACTGAGGCACATAACATTGCAAATAAATAAAGGAATGTAAAGAATATAAAGAAAGACATTATTACAATCAGTGGAGAAAAATAAAGGAATGACATGCAACTGTACAGCTTACAAAAAAAGCCTAGAAATACCTTAGAAAATATAACAATAGAGAAAAGTCCTGCTCAGAATACCTAAAACAAAAGTGAAAGATTGCAAAAGCATGCTATCAACTTGAGGAAAAAGAGAAACACGTAGTTAACAGACTTCATGTAAGACAGTCGACTGTATTCCATAGGGAGGCCATAGCATTTATGCAGTTTATGAATATGATATAGAACCCAAAACCACAGCTGACCCTGAAAACACTGTGAAATAGAGTTATGAAAGATGTTCACACTCATCAGAGATCAGTGCCAGAATGATTAGATTATGTTATGTCATGCTGTCAGTGAACTATATGGAAGTATACATATACTGCATATAAGAATCTAACAGAAATTGAGATATGGATGATACTTTTCCTGAAAAAAATTAAAGGTCCCTTATTCTTTCTAATTAATTGCTAGTAGTGCAGAGCCTAGTGCCTTTGAGACTTTCCAATATTCTGTCTGAAAGCATTCAACTATTAAAAATATTTCTTGGTGCATTTTTTCTGAATTGTAAGGCAATATAGTCAGTATTCCTTATTTCTATCATAAATTCAGTAAGCAGAGATGCTGTGTTTTATGATCACTCTCAGTCAGTAACTTTATTTATTTATATATTCAGGGATAAATGTACTGATGGGAGGTAAGTGAGTTTTGTTTAGTGTCTCTCTGTGTGTGACACCCTCCCATTCAGATAAGAATTGCATCTGTCTCCTTCACTGATTGGCTTTGGGATGCTTATTCATAGTTTTGTGTGTGTGTGTGTGTGTGTGTGTGTGTGTGTGTGTATGCCTACTGTGTGTATATTGGTAAAGTATTTTGCTGAATTCTCCTTAAAATCTTTTCATGATCATTCTTAGTGTTCCATCAGTCTGATTTGCAGTACTATTTCCATTAGTACTTATAATACATTTTTCCTAAGAAATTAACTTTTTTTCTTCTTGGTGGATGAGAAGGGAGGACTGTTTGCTTTCTCAGCATTTCCCATGCAGTCACAGTCATTTCTTTTTTCTTCCTTCACTTGAAGTAGTAACAATAGTAATAGTAAAGTAATAATCAAATAAAGTAAGTAATGATATTTAGAATGTTGTATATTTCCAGCTGAAGAAAAAAGGCCAAAATTAATTAAGCTTTCTAAAGTTCTTGTGCAAAACTGAGAGTGTTAGAAGATATTCCTTACACAGATTACAAACTAAGCAACAGAGATACATCTTCTTACAGCTTTCAGCATTAAGTTTCAGAAGTTTGTTCAAAATACTGTTTGGCTAGACTGTCATTCTTCTTTCTGTTCCAGTTTGTAGTATGCACCATTTAGTTCTTAAAATGTCTGAAAGATTTTTGTTTCTGTCATATAAATTTTTTTTTGCGTACAGTACATTCATAGTATTCAAGTGATTCAGAGTTTACATGGAAAAACTTCTCTTACCATGTAGTGTTATTTCAGTTAGCCATAGGGTTTTTTGCCAAGTGAGGTGCCAAGTGGATCACCAAGTGAGAATAACCATCACTCAGCAGTGAGGTGGTCCTCATTTGTGACAGAGGGAGTGCTTTCAAATGACTCATTGGTTGTTCTTAAAGTAGGAAACAAGAGAGTCCCTACACTGATGGCAAAGAGCTTTGTTAGATTATCATGGTGGTACAAAGGAAATACAGAACAATATGTCATCTCACAGAAAAAGAGTGTCATACAAATTTAAACTATAAATGTAACAAAAAAGCAGAACTGTGGTTAGGTAAGACTTTATATATGTCCATGGAAGAGTCTTTCCCGTATTTTTCTTCTGATAGTCCTTGTGATATTCCTTGATTTTATGCTGTTCCCTGATGATGTTAGGACAGAACGTGCTTTTCAGTGTTTTTTCTTCTCACTGCTTTCTTGTTCTTCCAGTCAATATTAAAATCTTAGGTGCAGTGCAGATATAATTTCTTCTGTGCAATCTGGGTCTTTGTGACATCAGTCACAGCCAGTGCTCATTTCACCTTTCCTTCTACTTGATCGAGTCTTTGAACTGACAAAATCTATGTTTCTTTCCTACTGAGTGAGGCTTAATGCAGATAACATATTTTATGTTATAGTGACAACGTGTCCCAGTTTTCTTGTTTACCAATTTATTTGGCCAGTGACAATTGATGATTATAATACTATCTGGATAACAGTGTCACACATTGAGTATGCAAAATGGATTTGTAATTTATTATGTGCTTCAAAAATGTTGAGGAATCTGTGCCTACAACATAATGGTATTGTAGTTAGGGATTTGGGTTGCTATTTTAATCTTTTCTTAGATGCTGATTGTACTTTTAAATTAAGACTGACAAGATGGAATTTTCAGAAAAACAGGACTCTGGAATATCTTCCAGGATTTGGAACTGAGGGTTTTCTAGCTCTTAAGCATAATCTGGAGAACATGCATGAAAGACAATCTTTTCCTGTTTTTTTTTTACACAAGTCCACTTGATTTACATGTGAAATTTTCCTGGTTTTTTTTGACACAAGTCCACTTGATTTACATGTGAAAAATGATCACCAGGTATTTTTCTTTCTTGCCATTTCTCACACATAGAAAATCACACCCATGTTGTAGCAGGCAACAGATTCTACAGAAATAAAAAGTGATATATATACATATATAAAGGACAAGTATTTCCACTGTGCTGTACAAGATTGTCCCAACTTTCCCTCATTAGTCAGAGGTGGTATTTCTTCTTTTAGATCTTGATCTCTTTGTCTCTGTGCACTTTGGGCAATAATACTCCCAGTTAATCAGAGTGGTTTACATCTAGTTTTTATCAGCCTTTCTTAATGGGTAATTTTTAGAAGGTAAGAATTACATGTAAGGGGAAAGAACATTGAGATAATCCTTCCTATCTGTTAGTATAAAAATGACTCATTCTGTCATTTCAAGAACAGCTCAGTTCAAATGTGACTATAGTCCTTCCTTGTAGCTACTCCTTTGGAGAAGTTCTTTGCTTCTCTAGTTTTACTTTAATGCAATGAAAATATTAGTATTGCATTTTTTCTGCATAATTTCTCTTTAACAATTAATCATCACAGAAATTCCCTGTTTCACATGACAGTGGACGAAAGATTTTCTAAAATTAGATATATGACAAATACCACATGAGAAATCTGATCTCTTTATTTGCCATGAATGCAACTACAGTGTTTTCTTCAGTGAAATTTATGAGGGAATCCTTGAATATTGCCATAAAATTAAGTACTGCAATATAAACAATAAGCAAATCATTTCCTATTTGGTCATTAATTGGGTATTTCTCTTACAGTCAAGCCACTTTCATTTGTTGAAATGCCAGTTCAGTATCTCATAATATCTTCTGGAGGATAAAATTACTCACTCTCAAGAGAGGGCCCTCAGAGAAGGATCAATGTTTTTATATTAATGTAAATTACTACTGATTAATGAATGCCGTAACCAATAAGGATTTAAATTCTAACTGTGTTCCTTTCTTGGAACCTAACCTTCCTGTCAATTTTTCAAGTTAGTCGTAAGATTAATTTGTCAAGTACAGAAAATAATAATAGTAAAAGCCTAATTAGTAGTCTTTTTTTTCTATTAAAAGAAATTTTATTTTGGAGCAGAAAGTAAAATACAGCTTAAGGAATATACTTAGTTTTTTACAAAATAGTATATATAACAGTCCTTATCCATATCACTGGAATAAATTAAATCTTTGCATTTGTGTTTAATTATACTGCATAGAAGCTTTTCATTGGTACCTCTATATGTTATATTTACTGCAATATTAAAACAGTGTGAGCTTGTAGAAGTAGTCACATAATATTTGACTGCTATGTGTATAATTCCAAAACCATTGATAATTACAGTATAATAACACTAAAATGAAAAGGTAAAAAATATATAAATCATGTTTTAATGTACCCATGTGCCAGTCAGTTTTCACAGAATTCTTCACCAGCTGAACAAAGGAAAAGCATGTTGGTGTATGTGTACACCACTGCACTGACAAAAGCCAGATGGAATCTGCAAGAAATTATACTTAACGAGGAACAAAGAGTAAAGTAGCAAGTTGCAATACTATGAAAAAGCAAAGGAGAACAAAGACAGTGTCTGTCATGAAAGAAATAGCTTGACAACCACTTTTTACCCATCAGACTAGGAACCAAGTCCCAAAGCTCCAGAATGGAAATACTCCTACTTTTACTGTGAGTTTGGCAGAAGAGAGAATACACAATGCATGCTCCTTAGGGTATATTTCTGTGCCAAACAGAATATGATTCTGAAACTCTCAATCCAGATAATGATCTCCTTATCTGATGGCTTTTTCTTGATTAAGTCAGAAGGGAAGAACTGGGATCTATAGTATTGAAAACATGATTATGGGAGTAAAATTCTGTACTTGAGAGTTCGGAAAGCCCAATCCTTTGAGTGTCATGCATGTATCCTGTAACACATACTCATCCATAATCTTTGCTAACAAATTATTTTTATGAGAATGCTAAATAGATATGAGTCATAAGACACAGGTAAAGCTTAATTTATCATGCTGTATCAGATGGTGTATGCCAAACATAAGTACCTTGGCAAAGCACATTGCTTAATTCATCAATAGGCAACTTTTCAGTCTTACCAATTTGAGAAGTGGTATCTATTAGTTCAGAAACACTCTTAAAAGACTCCTTCTTCTACAGCTTTTTGAAGTTTCTAATTGTCAAAATGTCACACATACACTTCTGAATTTTTCTCTCTGTTTTGTGTGGAGGGAAACAAAGTACAGTGTAGTTTGAGTATATGTGGAAGTCAGTTTTCTACTCAGTATATCAGTTTTCAGTTCACTCGCATCAAAATGATTTTCATGCAGTACTGCAGACTGTAGATGCATAACCATATTGACATTTTGCACCCACAGTGTATATCTGGGTATATAAGTTCATTCACAATGCCAGAAACTATAGAAATGACAATTATTTTATCTCTTTGGGCTGTTACATTACTATACGCTATTAAAATAACTTCCTGTGCACATGGCTGAGAGAGCCCAGAAACTGGACTGACTGTTGCCCCAATAGGTGTCCAGTAGTGTGGTCTTTCCTAGATATTTTTGTCTCAATTATGCAGGTGAATTTAGGAGCATAGAATCATAGAAAGGTTTGGGATGGAGTGAATCTTAAAGATCATCTAGTTTCAACCTCTCTGCCATGGGGACACCTTCCACTAAATCAGGTTACTCAGGGCCTCATCCAGCCTGGCTTATGATGTTTAGTTTTTATATTAATTTTACAGTATAATTATTGCTTTGAACAATGCAAATAAATTCTTAGTCCATTTTTTTAAAGATGAAAGCTTTATCTTGCTAGTATAATCTTTTGTCTTGTAGCCACTGAGTAGCTAATGATATTGAAAACATTAAGAACAATTGCATACTTGTAAAATGAGAAAACATTAAAAGGTTGTTCTTTAAGTATGAGAATGAGAACCGGATTGACACTTTCTTATTACTTTAGCGATTAGAATGCTACGATTTGTGTTTAACCACATATTTAGCAAAATTAGTAAATGGCCAGACTTAGATAGCTGCAGGGCATTAGTTCATATGTGTATATGTGTATACATCTTGCTAATTATGTGAACTAATGAACATAAGTAAGGAAGCAGAAGCAAAGTTTTTTGGATTCCTTTCAATTTTATTAGGAAAGAGCCTGTAAGAAAGAAATACCCTGATCCTCAGTCACCCTGGGAAAAGAATCCATCGGAAAAGGAAACATTTTATTTCAGGTAGTTATGGTATTACTCACCAAAAATCTCTTGAATGTTTTGCAAAATAAACCTTTGAATTGGTAAATGAGATGAATTATGGTGTCTTGAAACTGATCGGACTGAAAGAGGGTGCAAAGGTATCCAGAAATATTAGCTTTATTAATAGCAAAGGACAGTGCTTCCTTTCCCATTTTATTTTTGAGTTGTCCTCCCAGTAAAAACCGGGGAAAGCTGTTTTGCACCTTCTACTTGTCTTTTACACTTACTCAGGCTTGTTTTACTCTGTAATAAACCATATTTTCTGTGTCATCTGTATGTATTCCAGTGTCAGCTTTGAAATCATTAAAGCAATACTTCTAGTAAAGACACAACTGTATTTTCTAATAATTCGTGTGAAGACTTTCCTCTTCAGTAGCCCAGAAACTGTATTTAAAAACTACTCTATATTTGCTTAAATGCTGCCAGATACTTTGATTTAATTTTTTATTTATAAACTTCGTAAAGTTTCATTACTATCCCTGATTTAGGAACAGATGGTGATGCTTAAAATTTCTGCAGCTATATTCCATATCCTTACATGGTAACTCTAACTGCAGTGCACTGGACATTAGCTTGTGGTGATAAGAGTGGTAATGTAGCTTCAATTTGATGAGTTCTTAATATTTTTGTTTACATTAGAGTCTCAGCCTTCATTACATGTTCACACCTTGCTTATGTGTAAAAGGAAATAAGCATATCCTGTAAGGCATGCATTGAAATGATGAATCAATGAAGGAGAAAGGGTTTCATATGTTGGTTCTTCCTGTGTGCACATCTCATGTAACTGAGTCTGTGAGTGACTCAAACATGATTTTTTCAGGCAATGTCCACTACAGTGCTTTTTGACTTAACAAGAAAATTTTCAGCTACTGAAGGACCACAATTTCTTATGTCTCACATTATGCATAATTAATTTTTTACTACC
Source organism: Acanthisitta chloris (assembly GCF_000695815.1). Taxonomy (NCBI): domain Eukaryota; kingdom Metazoa; phylum Chordata; class Aves; order Passeriformes; family Acanthisittidae; genus Acanthisitta; species Acanthisitta chloris. The sequence goes on from NW_008671011.1 coordinate 97,762, forward strand.
TTTTTTTTCCTCAGAGTTTCTCTAAGATCTAAAGAACTATGGAATTTCACTTTTTAATGAGAAACTAGCTCTTTAAAAAGCAAAACCATTTTGATTTTTAATGGTCCTTCCATTTTGTTTTTAGCTGTGTAATAATAAGTAGAGATAGCAAAATAATCACTTTGAAATATGTGTTAATCAGGAAGCAGTGATCCTTTCTGATAGTATAAAACCCAGGCAATACATCAAGCACATCAAAATATATGCATTATACATTGTAATAGCACCCGTGAGAAAGATGCACTTATGCCTTTTCCGTGAAAGGAATATAACATGTTTTATGAACTAGAAGTATAGGGGGGTTGTGATATTTTAAGTCTACAAGCTATAGCGTGGGTTCCAAGTTTATACCTTTTGTACTTATAATTTCATCCTTTTATGTCTTTCTGTAAAAATATACTTTTACCTTTTCAATGGATTTTTTGGTCCATGTAGATAGAATCACTGCAATCTGTAGTTCTTCAAGGTATAAGGAGTAACCTTACAAAATGAAAGAGCAAAATTGGTGGACCAAGGCAGTAGAAAAAAGTTCAAGTTAGCTTCATAACTCAAATGAATGCCTCTTAAATATGAAAAATGTCACTGGGTTACATATGTCATTTTTGACTAGAAGTCCAAAGTCCTATAATCAGAAGTGCTGAGCATTTGCAACTTAAACTGCATCATCAAATATGTAAACTGCCTAATTTAATGATGACCTTCCTTCCTTCCTTCCTTCCTTCCTTCCTTCCTTCCTTCCTTCCTTTCCTTCTTCCTTCCTTCCTTCCTTCCTTCCTTCCTTCCTTCCTTCCTTCCTTCCTTCCTTCCTTCCTTCCTTCCTTCCTTCCTTCCTTCCGATGGATGGTTTATGTGTAGTTAAAATTGCAAGTAGCAATTTAAGCTGGCACTAGCCTTTGTTTTCTAATTTATGTTAAGACCTGAATTAACACAGTTTCATAGGCCATAAGATTTTTGCTTTGAATAACACATCTCTCACAAGTCAGTAAATTAAGCATATCTATATTGAAAACTAGAATGGGTTGTCCAGAAAAGTGATGAAATCTCAATCTTTGGAAAAGTTCAAAAGCAGTCTGTCCATGGTCTTGGGCAACCTTCCCAAGGTGTCAGTGGAAAGGGGCATTGGACAGTAATGACTTCCAGAGGTCACTGCCAATCGCAGTGATTCTGTGGTTAAATATTTGTATCTGGTTAGTAGTATTTTATTATTTTTTTGTCATCTAGTGGGGATGAACTTATACCTCCTGTGTATTATAATTGGGTTTCAGAATCCTTTGTAATTTTTTGAACTCCTTCAATATTTAGCATGCAATCTTCTGTGCTTTATTTCACTGCCCTTTCTCCAAGTTCACAGCTGTGGAGCTTCCCATGTGGTATGAAGGCATTTTTTAGAAAAAAGCTGTGAATTTCTATCACTGGAGGAATCTGTGAGCATTTCTGTGCTGCTTCATTATTTGACTGCTGTAAACACCAAACCTCAGTTGTGAGGTTGCAAGCTAATAAAGAAGTTTCCACAGTTCTGATATTACTAAAAAACTTTATATGATACATATCCCAAATGGCTCAAAAGTTCCCAGGACAAAGCACAGGAACTGGGTAAAACAGAATTATGTAGAAATGCTATTTTAAAAGTAGCATTAGAAAACCTTTTATTTGTGCCAAATGTGCAATCTAAATCTGGTCCCTGAACTACTTACCTGTTTACATAGCCAGTTCTCTGCATCAGCTCCTGAACATTTGAGCATAAGTTTGTAAGTAAACAGACTTGATAATATTTTAAAAGTAGCATATCTCAGTTTTCCCCTTACATGTGAAACTTCCTTGGGCTGTACAAGTTTGGTTTTAACCATGCAAGCCAATATTTACAAGCAAGAACATGACACAACTCTTCAGTCAAGAATGTGGATTGGCTGCTTGGAATCTTTCCTCTGCTGGGTGACAGCTGTGAAAGAGTATAGTTGTTGTTGCACAACAATACATCAATATTTCTTCTAGCTATTATTATTTAATTCTTGTAGTGGGAATATTTAGAGAGACCTTAAGCAGTGTTGAAGCATAAAGAATGCTTGCAATTTGAGGTTCTACTACAACAGTTACAAATAAATAAATATTTATGGGACTCAGTGGAGCTACACACCCAGTCTTCTGTAGGTCCTTTGGTAGTGCGAGGACCTACAAATAATCTTACTTCTATTGTTCAATAAAATCTAAGGAATTAATGGTCTGACCCCAGGGCAGCTGGAGACTGTGGTAGCCTCTGGGAAAACAAATACAATAAGCAGCCTAGTATAGACACCATTTTAAATTTGAATGGCCTGAAATTTTCCCTCAAACTTTGAGACAGTCATGAGGCTTGAGTACTGAAGACTACATCCCATTCTAGAATAGATGCATACAAAGTCACAGAGTTTCTATGTTCTGTTCTACTTTAATGCTTTCTACTTTTATATACATTAATGTACTTTAGTTTCCTGTGAAGTAATTCTATCATTCTTCACTGTAATAAAAGATGTGTTATTATCATGTAGTAAAAGTCTAAAAGGTGACTGACACGCTTCTCCTAGAAATCTGAGCATGCAATTATAATTTTATTAGGTTGCACTTGTTATCCTGTAAAGTTTTTGGGCTGGCAAGAGGGATGACAACAGTAAAATCCTGACTGAGCTCTCCCTACATGCAACCTGTTATTTCAGTGCATTGAAAGTGTCATTAGTGGTTTTGTGTATAATCTATGACAGGTTTTCAGATACTATCTAATAAGCCTGTTATATCTTGTAAGGTAGTATATCATTTTCTGCTCTTGTTCATACAGTTAATGAAGAAATCCATCCTTCCTGTATTGAAAGTAATTTATCTTTTGTACATCCTAGTACAATTCATTTTGCTAACTTTGTTCAGGATTCCAATCTCACTGACACAAGGTACCATCAAAAATGTTTCACATATTTCTATTTTATTTTTTGGTTTCATTATTAATTTCCGAGATTTTTTGCTAGGTTAAGGACAGTATGTGCATCAGACCCTAAATATCTTCCTCCTCCCCTCAAACTACTGGATGAAATGTACTGGTTTTTTACTGTATACTAAGTCATAGAGAAGAAAAGGAGTAACAACAACACAAAAGACAGTATGTTTTTATTCATAATGCAAATTTTGTATAACTTTATGACATAGAAATCTACCTTTCCTTTAGGGCAGGCAATTAAATGGGCAACAAATATTTAAGATTAAAAAGAAAATAACATTCTTTTAAATAAATACTGGAGTGGTCAAATTCCATTGTAAGTAGCTAGTGTTGTATTAATAAAGTAGATATTTAAGTTAGACTGTTAATATATTGCTATATATATTCATTCTTATGGAATTGCCAACTGGGAGAATGTATTTTGTTACTCAAAAAAATTAGATTCAAATTTCCAGAAGAAATGGCTGCTAAGTTACCTATAAACATACTATCAATGTGTAACTCTTGATTACCTATCAAAGACATAAATCTGTTTCTGTAGGCAAATGTTGAGCACTTTGAATTTCTAAACAGTGAACACAGACTGTCTAAAATGTTTTTAAAAGTCTTTGTGCCAAAGGATATTTTGTCAGTCTCTGAAATACATTTTAACATAGTGCATTTGTGAATTATTTCTGTAGGTCGCATTGTTGGCACACTAGTTAAAACACAAGTATCTTTCTTCCGAAAGAATGAATTATTATAAGTCAGCAGCATAAATCCATCCAGATATCTCCAGATTTCAGAATTAAATTCAAAAATGCTTTTGATTCTTTCAAGATTTAAGAAAAAGTCTTCCCCTCAAATATAAATAGAACACATTTCTTCTGTGTCTCTGTTAAAGTACTGCTTTAATTACTATGCACAAGTTAATAAACAAACCTACCATATGCTGCCAAATTAGTCAAATGCCAGGGAAAACTAAATAAAAACAGAGAGACAAACTTTTAATTACACTCTCTGAAAACCTTTGGCAGTAAGTAATGTTCTTTACTTGACGTTCTGCTTCAGTGTGAAAGGGCAGAAAATATGACCAAGCCAAATGGAAATAAAGAGCTTTCTAAGAAAGAAATAAAAAATCTGAGAAATTAAAACCCCACACAATTAAGCTGCTGTCAAAATGTAATCTTAAATAATTTAAATAAGAACTGACTCCCAAAATTATGAATTAATAATCCACAGAAATGTAAAAGTAAGGAAATCAGTTCTAAACAAAAAATTACTTATCCCAAATCAGTCCATAGAAAAGAGTTTGACTAATGTTAGTATTGGACTCTACAGGTCCTGCAGCATTGTTAGTACTTTCATTGAGGAAAAAACTCAAAGCAACAAACAGACTGAAAACAATAAAACACTTGGAAAGGATAATTTCTCTTCATCTCTTATTGCAATAGAGGATACTCCTATTTAATAAATAGTACCAGTGAGGTGAAGAGGTCTGACCTAAGCCTACTGCTGCCTTCCTAGTCTATCGTGATTATATACCTATTGCACAATATGACTAGACCAGTAATTAGCATGGTCTTCTAGGTAACAAGAACCAAACCCCTTCAAGCAAAGAACTGAAGAGTTCTCCCTGTGTGTAGTTATTCAGATTACTATTTTACTGTATTACAGAGAATAATCTGTCACTTTCTCATGTTTTTGCACTTTTCTAGAGGAAGACTCAGTATTAACTAAATGTTTAGATCAGACTTCTGTGGGACATAGCTATTAAGCAGATCCCTTTACAGCTTCCCCTAACAGCTCCTTTTTAATTGTATTTATGTTTATTTTAATGTAAATGTACTCTAAATGACAGTGACATTTATAAATAATTACATATATTTTATATTCCATCATATTCTACATCTAGAGCAGAACTTTTCAGTGAACAACACTGATGTTTTAAACTAGTAACATTTAAAGACTACTTCTGCAATGAGAACAATGGAGAAAAACAGCTCACAAAATACTGTTAGAAGGTAGCTGTGTGCAGACAGTCTATTTGGAATGCTTTCGAACCCATGTTACCCTGAACTGTCCCTGGGAATGACTGGGATAGTGGTTCTGGTTGGTTCAGGGTTCCAGTCAGTGCCTACAATAATTTACAGACGTACCTTATGTGTCTATGGTTATGACTGTTGTTTATTATGTTGCTACAAAAATTTACAGACGTACCTTATGTGTTTATGGTTATGACTGTTGTTTATTATGTTATAGTTAGGATAAAAATTACATTCTTTATGTATTAACATTAATGACATAAGTCCTGTTGGCATCAGTAAAACAAATATATATGTAAGCTCCCTATCAACATGATATTTAAAGGGGCAACACCTTTGAAAAGTACTTTCCAGTAGAAATAACATCAATTGTGAACTCAGTCATTTAGAATATTTGGAGTCAAATTCTGCAAGACTTTATTATTATGAGTAGTCTTTAATGCTATTATTTCACCTAGGACAAGTCACTCCAACAGAAGTTTACGTAATTTGATAGCTGAACGTTTTCTGTGGGGAGAGTGTTATGTCCAAAATCCTGTGGTTCTTGCAACTTACTGTTTATTTAGATGGATTCTCAGTGAAAGAAGCACTGACTTCAGTCCTGATTACATTAAATTAATGGAAACAAAGACTTGGAAGAAACTGAGTAACTCTGAAGAGTACCTAGTAAATGTAATTTGGTTATTCCACATAAATAAAAGTTTAAGCTCTGAAATACTGTAGAAACTGTATTATAGGTAAGTAAACATGATGAGAAAACGCTTAAGACCGTGTTTTTAACATTATTTTATGAAACAAGTAAATGCAATATAATCATCATACTCCAAGAGATGCAAAAATGAATAATAGAATTGTTTCCTTGAATACCCTTCAGTTATTTCAATGCTACATTGTTTGAAATGGAACAAAATTATTGCTCCTTCATTGCTGTCTAAAAACCATTAAGATTATAAACAATACTGCAGCTGACTGGGCTGTTATCTTAATAGGGTATTCATCAAAGTCTTTGCAGATTCACAGTATATTGTTTCTCAAACTGAAACCAGATAATTATTATTCAAAATTTTAATTCATGTTTTATAAGAACTATATTGAAGGCATAGAGTGTTACTTCAATTTTTTTAAATTGCTTTGTCAGAGTGATGACTTGGAGACACATCATATGCGGTCTATATCCTTTTCTTGTCTATAATGCTACCTACACATGAAAATGCCCTATATCCTTTTCTTGTCTATAATGCTACCTACACATGAAAATTATTGTGTATTTGTTCAGCCAAGGGAAAGTATTGCATGTAATGTCCACAAAATGGTATTTCTATACATCCAGAGTTCTATTATAGTTCTATTACCTAACTCCTACACTAAACATTTACACTAAACATACATTTGGACTCTAAGGAGATACCCTGAAATTATTTGCCAGTTGCAGATGTGAAAAGTAAAAAGAATATTTTATTTCCTAAGTGCATGGGATCTTGTTGAGGAGTTGAAGTACTTCATCTATGATGCAGTCAATACAGATGGATCAATAAAATTTATGGGCAAAATTACCTTGCTAGATATATGTGTGTGACTCTTACTGATTTTCATTATAAGCTAGTGGTCTGGATGAGCAGGACAGTTATTTACACAGAAAGAAGTCTGGCCTAAAGCTTGGCATTTTTTAAATTATCACTGATTTTTTTATTTATTTTTTTTTTTACACAACACATGTGTTTGTGCAACACTTTTCCACATGCTATATTTCATAATATTTTTTACCAATAGATTTTAGGTATTGTCATAAGGTATTACATGCAGAATAGATTTGACTGATACTGATTTATTTTGCATAAGGTATTTCTGATATCAGATACTCTATAGTCACTAAGTAAAGAATATTGGCATAGTTTAGCTTTACTGATATAATTGGAAACAGAATCAAATCTGGGAATCTGATTTTTCAGATTCATTTGTATGCTTTCATGTCATTTAGTCTATGGTTACAGTGTGCTGCTTCTATACACAAACTATATTTATCTAATTTTGTTTTAAATGCAGGCCATAAATGAATATTTTAAATATCATTCGTAGCCTTAGGAACAGTCTTTGTATGAGTGATACCTCTGATACTATTGTTACATTTTTCTTCCTGTTCTATGTATATTAATCTGTAAACGAAAATATGATTTTTACATCTTAAATTTTGTAATCTGAATTCTATATCTGTTATTATGTAACAGAGTTTTACCAAGCCTACATTGTCCTATATAGTTTAGTATTGTCTACATAGAGTTTGAGATTATATCTATTCAGATCTCTGGAACAGAGATAATACATATATTAACTTTGATTTTTAAAACTGGATAATTTAGAAAACCTACTCTTAAGTCATTGCAGTTAATATCCACTGCATATATTCGCACATCATACTGCACTATAGTATTAGCTGGGACACTGCATTGCACAACAGTGGAACAAGATCATAAACCCATGTATATTCTGCACTGACATTATCTATTCAACAATGGAAACTATGACTAAACTCAACATGATTGTATAATAATACATTAGTATAAAACCAGGGTTTTCAAGGTAAAATCAGTTGTGATTAACAGTTCTCATATCACTTTTTGCACACATATAATATAAGTTTGAGCCAAAAAAAAAAACCCCAAACCTATTCTAAAATTTCAAGTTAGTTATTCTTACTTCTGCCTAACCAAATCTTATGTACATAGCTAAATTATTAGTTACTTTACTAGAAATTACAATATCCCACTGTGCTCATATGACACTTGGAATTTGTTTTAATATGTAGTATTGAAATGCTAAAAACTTCCTGCATGTAATTTAGCACTTCCTCAAAAGTATCAAACAGCAATTTAGGACAGAAAGCACATTAGTTTTAGCTATTCATAATTAGTCTTCAGTCTAAAGTGAAATGCAAAGTAAATCCAGACACAACAACAACAAAAAAGAATGCTTATTTGTGCTCGAAACTTTAACATATGAAAGTCTTTTGGGGTCTTTAAAAAATTCAGTAGAGGTATTTAGCAAAGAGAAGGAATTCTTTCAAGGGTGAAAATAGCTATATCTATTTCAGGGCACCTGATTTATCCATGGTTTTTGGAATTTCCTATATTTCATCATTGACATGAATGTAGCTTCAAAAACTCCTTCAGATTCCTCAAAAAAAAAAAAAAATCTATTAAAATGGGTTTTAAACATCCTCCAATGTGGTAAAGAATCACCTTTTCCCAGGAAGTCATAGGTATGAATCAAACTCACAATTGCATGTGTGCAATTGTACATAAGAATTTATAGTCTATATGACATAGTAATAGTAAATTTTTTCATTTTTTGGTTGACTTTTTATTTTACTGTTCCAGTGCCAGTGTTAAAGGTTGGGCTTGCTTAGCAATGCTGAGGCATTTTGGGTTTTATTTGGTCTAGGAGGCCATGAATAATTATTATAAAATTGACTTTTTAAATATGTGATATAGATTGAATAAATGGTTCAATATTTACTAACTAGGAATCACTTATATCACCTCAAAGCATGTACAACCATCAGCCTTTTTATTTTCACCTCAGAGGGGATATATTTTAAAGCTTAGCAAAGATTGATATTAGCCAAGCAGATTCATTTTGATTTCTCTTCTTACCCCTTACTGAAAGCAGGCTGAGTTGCTTTTTCCTGTGTTTCAAAAAGGAAGATTTTCTCTAATTAAAAACACAAGAAAAAAAATTAAACTGAATAACTGAATTTGATCATTTAAGTTTTTGTCATAATTTTATTTGATCGCGATTTAACTTCAAATATTTTTAAAATGATATCTGTAAGTATGATTGAACAATATTTATACATTACAGGATATCCAAATATTGTTTCATTATTGTCTAAATTGCAAAATAAACTGATCTCAATAGCAATCATTTAATGCAGGAAAAGGTCAATGTGCTTCTCTTAATCCTGAAAAAATACGTGTCAAGAATGACATGTTAAAAAATCATGCAGTAGCTTCTCTGACTTGTAATTGCGGAGATAAGTGATTTACTTGCAGCTGGAAAATATATGTATTATTCATCAGCATTCTATCTTTCCATCTGTGTTGAGAAGTATTTGAGGACTACCCTCATCAGAAGACTGGAATTAAAATTCATATGCTTACATTGGGTTCCCTGTATTCCTTTTTTATCTTTTTTAATACTGTGTTCCTGGATTAACCATAGGCTTTTGTTTTAATTTTCAGACGGTAAGAACAAGTGTCTTTCTAATGGGAGCAGAGTATTAGACAAGTATTTTAAGAAGAAGTATTTGAAGTATAAAATCAACTTATTTTTTTCTTTATTCTTTTATAGTTCTGGTACCATATATTTTTGTATGATTTTTGCAACAGGTCATGAGATCAGACTGGATGACTTCAGTTTCCTTCTTGCACTTTTTAATAAATCATTTTTATTTTATTTTTTTTAACTTTTACAGAACAGCACTGTCACTGTCTTTCTCTTTTTGTCTTTAACATGTTTTGTTATCTAAATGTCCTGATAGTAGTTGTCACCTATTCCCATACACTGTAGTTTGGAACAGTGTGGCAAAACTTATTTTATTAGGACAATACTGGAAGGCAACTAGTTTCTCTGGAAATGAGACAGAGGATGACATATATGTATGTGTAGTCTATCCAGTAACTCAGTCACTAACAACAACATCAGTGGCTTCATTCCAGAGCCATAGGGTGTCTAGCTGCAGCCTACCTTTGCTACAGAAGGACAGAGAGGGTAATGACAGGCCTTTTTGTGTCTGTTTTTCTAGCAGTTAGTGATTCTAGTTCTCAAACTGCCCCTAGTATCTGATATCCTTGAGATTTGTCATTTCCAGGATTACTTGGATGGTCTATTGCAAGGAAGCCCTAGGTCTGTGAGATTAACTCAAATCTATTATAAATATTACACTGGCATGAAAGGAAAAGTTTGAGATTGTAAAACTGGAGAGAGTGCTATGAGAGAAAACCATAAATAAGAGGTTACAGGCTTAAAATATAGCTGACGTTTGCTCTTAGTCCTATCTGTCACTTGACGAATATTTCTTAGACTAAAGCACCCAGAGGTTAGACTGCATAAAAGAGGAAGTCCTAAAAGAACAGAAGTGATTCCTTTTATTCTAATTAGACATAATGATCATCAGAATCTATCTAAGCATATTTAATCTTTAAAGCTGTACTGAAGTACTTTGAACTTCCTTATGTTTGTAAAATTTGTTTCCATAGATTAGACAAATGGAATATTGCTGTTTGTTTGTAAAGCTGATCGAATGTACAGAACTTGTGATATTTTTTACTAGAATTTTCTATCCTTCATGTGATACTTAACTGCTAACCTTTTTTTTCATGTTGGACAGTATGACTAGCATTATGAGGTATTTTCTGGCTTGATTACAATTTACCCATTCCATATCGCTTTAAGTATTTGCTATATTTTTGATGAGAAGATATATGAAAAGCAATTTCTTTGTCACTGAATTTATAGTAATTTTATTGTACCTTGAGGACAGAGCAAAGGTCTACACCAGTACTGCAAAAAGAACACCCTCTGAAAGGTTTAAAGGCTTTTGACAGCAACCATCTTTTTCATCTCTCTGTTTTCTTTTGCTTATGATCTATTATGATCATGTGTCATAATAATTTTGCAAAACAAAGTAATTTTTTTTAAAATTTCAGCAGTAGAGGAAGTAGATATATTTAGTTCTGTGGCCCATATCAAAAATATGATATCTGTCCTTTATAAACCAGGATTCTATTGGTCATCCTCAACAACTATTAAATTACTTCAGTCTTAGGTGCCATAGACCCCATTTAAGATTAATAAACTGATTTTGGCAATAAGACTGCTTTTATTTTTTTCTTTATTCTGTAGGGAAGTTAGGCAAGCAGCAGCAGCTAGATTAAATGAAAAGGTAGAATTAAGAATACTTTACTTTCTATATGCATGATCTCTTTGAACTTCAAAAATTATTTCTGTACTTTACAAGTTCCCACAGAAGATGGTTGTTGCTGTACACTTTAAAAATCATCTGCTGAATTGACATCTGTTTTAAGCAGATTTCGACAGACAAAATATGTCAGTTTGAAAGAGGAGACATCAAAGTTCTTTTACTGTGGAACACTGAACAGTTAAACCTGGAAAAGCAATCTTAAGTAGAAGTCAAAGAATATCCCCAAAAAAGTGGATCAGTAAAGGTTTCTCATAGAAATCATTCAAGGGTCTTGTTAATTTCCGGACATTATACATCAATGACACAAAGGTAAATTTGGCATGGCAAATCATTTAATTACTTCATCTACAACTATTTTCTGAACGACACGTTTGCAGTTTTCCTTTCTCAAGCTTCCTTTACACAGTGCACACTTCTGCCAATCTTAGCAGGATCTCTGACTTCACCTCAAACCAATTTTCCATTTTCTCTACTAAAGATATGGCCAAATACTCAGTTCTGAAGATTGCACCATATAGCTCTAATTATTGAAGTGCAACATTGTCATTAACGACACCTGTATTTGTGCAAATGGTGTTTCACAGCTCTGAGATTTGGAGCAAGATATATCTGTCAATATGCCTCTACTCTGACAATGCTTTGGTGTCTTCTGCCAGCTCTGGACAACACTTCCTTTTATATTTTTGAATCTTATCTTTTATTCTCAGTCATTCAAGAATGCCTAGCAACCAAATTCACTGCATCTGTGTGGTAGATATGATTTTTCTGAGAAGACTGGGTGGAAAGGGAGTTTATTGTAAGCAGGTCTAATATGAAGTACTGAGGTTAAAGATATTTGAGAGGTTATGGAAAAAAAGAGTTGAGCAGTTTGTTTAGAGCATATAAAGAGTGTAAGAATTTCTAATACTTGTAAATGATAGCTGTGTGGTCTTCTAAAAAATTTTTATCATACAATAAACTTGTATCCAAAGAAGTAAGAAATTCTCCATAAATACTGATTCTGTCCTTGCACTATCTTCATATTCTTCATACTTCCTCGTAACATGTACATATCTGAGAGGTAAATCCCAAACTAGTAATTATTTCCACATATTTATCAACAATATTGATTTATATTCTAATGAAATTTAACTATCATTTATATATTAATAACCTTGAACTAAGTTTCTTGACAGAATACAATTTTTTAGATTGAAGTTAAATGTACAACAGAGGAGACACCTGAAAAAAGGATATGATTTCCATAGTCCTTTGTGGATATGAGCTACAAAGAACTCTGTTTAGAAAATAAACCTTCAGACAGACTTTTAAACCATACTTGTACTTATATCATCCTTAGTGAATGCACTTGGAATCTTTTGTACAATTTTTTGCATTTTGTTAATGCTAAATTTCAGAAAGATGTTAAAGTTTATCAACTGATTATTATGTTTTTAATTTCATGGGAGGAAAATGCACAGTTACCAAGTCAACTGTTATACTAGATACCTTGAGAGGTCAAGGTATGCAGTGCTAAGCAGTTGTTGTTCAGGACTAGATTTTACATGACTGATTGAGAAGCAGAATTTGATATTTAATGCAGAATTTCATCAAGCTGAGGAGAGCCATTGCTTTACTCATGAAAATTCATTCATTTTTAGCCTAGTTATAAGCAGTAGAAAATCACATGAACAATTAGGTTCATTCCTTCCCTGAAAATGACATAAAATGAGGAAAAATTTCATGGAGTTGACCAGTTGTTCAACAGTAGTAACAACAGTGTTACCTTTTTGCCTCTTGTTGAGTGAGGTTTTATTGCCTTGGTAGAGTGACAAATACAAAATATGCATCCATTTTATTGAAGGCTGAGCAAGAGATAAATATTTTCAATACCTATAGTGTGTATTGCTTCTATGTCCTACAGATGAGTCCAATAATATTAATAGCTCCATTTTAAAATTTATTTTTAATAGCAGACTAGAAAATGCATATGTATTCGCCAGCCAAACACCAAACAGGTATTTAGTAACAAAAAAAGAAAAAACATTAGAAAATGCTACACTGCAAATG
>NW_008671011.1:110862-112952 GCF_000695815.1 Acanthisitta chloris
GCAAGAGCACAGTGCTAAATTTTTGAAGAGGTTCTGCTAACAGAAGCATAGAACATCATACCTAGGTCATACAAAGACTATATAACAATAATGTGGAATCTATTCCACTCTGCAGAAAAGAAAGATTCCTTATTCTAAGTAGTATTAGTGCTTACCAAATATTCCTGATACCTCCTTTTTTCCCCCCAGGTACTCCTTAGAGTATCTACTTTATTAGAATGTTAAAGAAATAGATAAATAAAGCAGTTCTGCATTAAGCAGCAATTCCAGAAGGACAAAATAAAAAATAAAAATAACCCCAATATTATAGCTGTATTTCATTATAGTGGGCTTAGTATGACTTCGAAGTATTCAAGATGTCTGCGTGAAGATTACATTGCCGTTATTAATTGACTTCCTTCACCTTTCCTTTTACAATTGCTTTCTGAAAGCCTATGCATTTGAAGCATATTTCTTATGTAGCAATGCAGTAGTTTATAGCAATTAAATCTGCAGACTGGTTACTTTGTATTGCATGTTAATATCTAGTCCATTTCAAGATCAGATTCACTTACTAAGCCAGTCAATGAGCTTCAGCAATGGCTCAATTATTTTTATTCCATTCCACTTATCTTAAGAGCATAATTGAGATATGATTGGAGTAAATACTCAATATCCCAATTTAGATATATTCACTAGAAAGATAATGTTTAAATCAGGGGAAAATAGCATTATAAACATGCAGTTAGTTTCATATGCAGTTCTAAAAGCATGCTACGTAATACTGTTTTCACATTTTTTAAGATAATATTAGCATTGAATTTGCTGCAATTTGTCAACTTGAAATAAGATTTTAAATTCTTTTTATTTCAATCTCATTTTGTATATGGTCTGTAAATTAACATTTGCATCTGTTGCTCCTTATATAAGGTATGTGCCTGTGTGAGAGAACTAAATTATTACGTATTCTTGTCATAACCTGAGTTAGATCTGCTACTTCTGTTGTATTCATGTTAAAAGATTGTCCTCGGTGTATGTATTATCTGAGAATTTATTTTTTGTCAGCTTCCTACTTGTCTTTTCTAGCATTAATTTTAATGTGTATAAGATGTGAAGGGCTCTAACTTGAGAAAACATACATGAGAAAGAAAGGAAAAGTTGAGAGAGAAATAAGTGAACAGATACCAAGAAATAGAATAATTTGTGACTGCAAATGAACAAAAGACATGTGCACAAATCAATGGACTGGAACAAGTGAAATGCAAAAATAAAATTAACCGTAAAGGAACTCAGAAAGGAAGAAAGCATTGTGCCTATACAGAATATATCAACAGCAGTTTACTCGCTGGAGCAGAGAAATTAAATTCAACCGATATATCATCCTCAAATCATAACTTATGTCTCTGCAGAAATGAAAGATGATGGGAAGGTTGTCAGGGTGTGAAATACAGAATCTACCTCAGTAGCACCTGCAATGTTATCAGTAGGTTGAGAACAATCAAGAAGACTTGAAGTAAAAAGGTGGCATTTATTGGATCTTTTCATACTTCTACAAGTAAGCTAGGCAAATATAATTTATTGGAATTAATCCTGAATTTGCTTTTTCTTTACCAAATAAGATTTTCTCCACAAGCTGATCAAATTCTTTGTCTTTCAAGTGTCAGACAGATTCAGACCTCTGCACAAAAATGCTCCTCACATTTTCCCTGTACATTTCTTGAAAGAGTTTCCTTAAGGGTTGATCATTTTGGACTTTTTTTTTGGTGTTGTTCTTGCCTGACTTGGAATTTTTTTTCCATGCTGTTTTTGAACTATCTTGACACAGTAGCACATAAATAATCTAGTAACAAGTTGATGTGATTCATAAATCTTACAACAGGTAAAATCTTTCAGAACAGATTTTTTTTTCATTAAAAATAAGGTACTTTGTATTACATAGTAAACTTTTCTCCTGGTGTTTAATTGCTGGGCTAAGGCAGAAATTTTTCAGAGCTCTCTATTTGAAGTTTGTGAATGGCTTTTTTCTAAGGTCAGATTTTCAAAGCTAGCAGAGATCCACAGTTGTAACTGATTCAACATAAATTCTGGAAAGTTATGTGGGTAACTACCAA
>NW_008671011.1:112977-125144 GCF_000695815.1 Acanthisitta chloris
AGACCAAACTGTTTCTTTAAACACTTCAGTAATATTAAAAAATTTTTTATATATTTAAATTTCAGATGTCTACAAGGTTGAAACTGTTGTTTATTGTGATTCTGTGATTATTTAGTGATTTGGGAAATGATTTGTTTTGCTTGTGGTTTATACCAAGTGGTTCATCAGTTGTGAGCTATGCTTTGAAGATCTATGTTTTAATAAATATTCTACTCCACAGTTTGTTCTCTAATAGTAGGAAATCACTTGTAGACAGGTCCTATCCGCATTAACTGCAATGGTGCAGAAATGTTCTGTGGTTGTAATGTACACTGAGTTGATTTTGTGTTAGGTATAGAAGGCACAGTCCATTTCTTGATAATCTGTTGCAAATAATTTTCCTTCTGTCCAGAATTTCCTTAATTTGACCATGTGCACTTTGATATTCAGCAGATGTTCTTTTGGTCTTACTGTGATACCTTGATAGCAGCAATGGTTATATCTCCTGAGAAGAGAAAGGGAGTCATTGAGAAAACATCTATGTTACCTACTGATGTAGTTTAGAGATACTGTAGCCAGTTTCATTGAAGATGCAGAGAGGACTCCCTGCTTAAGTCTTGAATTACCTGGTCTTCTTACTATGAGTTCCAATGCTTCAAGTCATAGTGGTGACTGAATAAATCCTTTTCCTCTGAACCTTTAGCTGAGGTTTTTGAAAAGTTATAGATCATTTGTTGTGTTCGGTTGTATAGAGAGCTACTGAGGAGCCAGGCTGAATTTTGCTTTCTGAACATAATAACTATCATAGAAGGACATCAAAAGAAGAGACACCTGGTGTTTAGCTCTGGTTCCCACAGCAGGTTCTCATAACACATTGATAATGAGCCTAACAGAGCAGCACTTGGATCCTGCAAAGTTAGTACAAGGCACAGTTTGCATGAAGTCTTTGGCCTGTTACTCCGAACAATGGCAATACAATTTTTACTGGGCCATGAAGTACAAAAGTGATTATTTTGGGTTTCAAAACAACCAAATACTGTGTTCTTCTTGGTGTGCATCTTTTATGGGCAGTTCTGTCAGAAGTGGAATGGAGTTGAGAAAAGTGAATGATCCTAGAGAGTTGTATTCAGTTGCATAGGGTCTAGCTGAAGGCCTCTCACTAGTGGTGTCTCCCAAGGTTCAATACTGGGCTCAGAATTGTTTAACTTATTCATCAGTGACTTGGATGAAGAGGTAGAGAGCTTCCTCTGCAAGTTTGCTGATAACACAAATCTAGGAGGATTGAATGATACCCTAGAGTGCTATACAGCCCTTCAGAAGGTTGGAGAGATGGGCACTCTGTCTGAAATTCAACAAAGACAAATACAGAGTTCTACACCTTGGGAGAAATAACCTCATGCACCAGTACAGGCTGGTGGGCCAACCTGCAGGAAAGCAGCTCTGCAGAGAAGGACCTCGGGGTCCTGGTGGGCAACAATCTGTCCATGAGCCAACCATATGCCCTTGTGGACAAGAAGGCCAATGGTATCCTGCGGTGCATTAGGAAAAGCATTGCTAGCACATCAAGGGAGGTGATCCTGCCCCTCTACTCAATCCTAGCGAGGCCACATCTGGAGTACTGTATCCAGTTCAAGGCTCCTCAGTGCAAGAAAGATGTGGAGCTCCTGGAGCAGGTCCAATAGAGGGCAACAAAGATGATTAAGGGACTCAAGTATCTCTCTTAGAAGGATAGGCTGAAAGAGTTGGGACTGCTCAGCCTTGAGGTAACAAATCTGAGAGGGGGACCTCATGAATGTCTAAAAGTGTGTCAAGGGAAGGTGTCAAGAAGATGGAGCCAGACTCTTCTTGATGACGCCAAGTGATGTGGGTCACTGAGCACTGGACCAGGTTGCCCAGAAAGGTTGTGGAGATATTCACTTCTGTGCCATGTGCTCTAGGATAACCCTGCTTGAGCAAGGAGGTTGGACAAAATGACGCAATGTGGTCCCTTTCAACATGAGCCATTCTATGATTCTGTAATTTAACTTCTGGCTACCTTTCTGGTTACTGAACACATTCGTTGTCTAAAACCAGAGTTTGACAGCTGGAAAAAGAATAGTTTACCCAGTCTACTATGGATGTCCAGGTTACAGAGAAAGCACTTTTATATTACCAGGATGTATACTATGTGCATTTCTAAAAAAGACTTTTTAAAATTAGAATCCTTGTTGCTAATGTGTCATTGTTAAACAACTCTGCAGGAGGTAATGATAAATGTTATTTCAGAATAAACTTCGGTGATTGCTGTCCTAATCATTAAGAAAGAGACAAATATTTATCTATGAAAGTTTAATCACTGCAACTTGCATGCAGTATAACATTCTAAGTAAATGCCTGTCATAAATAAGTAATAAATAACATCATAATTTAAAGGGCAATATTAAACAGAACCAATTAGTATGGAAATGTCTACCCTTTCATCTTAATATATAGTTCTTTGTTATATGACATTTAAAGTTTCTGTAACTTGACTCTCAATTATAATACGTCATGACCATTCTCATTAAAACCAACTTCTCTTATAGCACTTACTATGTTGGACTCCTACGGATAACATAATGAGGGTAGAATGCATTTTGATTGAGTTACCACTAGGGAGAAATTTAATTTAATTAAACTGATCTTCATTAAAGTATTACATTGAAATAAAGTCATTAGAAAAGCATGTACAGTATTAGAGAAACCCTGCTGTTTAAAAGAGCGAGCAGGCTAATTTTAGAATTATCGTAATTTTAAAAAAAGCTTGGTTCCAATGATTATCTCAAGACTTCCAAAGCATTCATACCTTTTAAAATCTGGTGATACACACATGTCATTTAAAGCTAATGCTATTCCATCTATTTGTATTTTCTGCCAATCTACCTTTGAAAACAAACCTCTGTAGAACCATTCTGGCTGGATTTTGGATGGACCATCCACTCTAAGAGATAACAATGCCTTTTCCCAACCAGTTGGTTTAGCTCCTCATCATTATGAAGGCAAGCTGAAGTTGTGTGTCATAGTTCTGGTCATTGGTGCATACAAATTTGCCCACCAAACCAGGAATCTCTCTTCTTATTGGCTTCAGCCCAGAGTCCAGGTACAGTAGGCACCAATTCCATCTTTGAATGGAACCTGATATTCTTATTCTATTTAATTATTTTTAATAATTATTTCATATTAATTTATGACATCAGCTTTCCAATGCAGCATGTTGTATTTTATTCCAACCCATTATATATAGGTCTGAAGATTTTTTCCAATTTTGTCTGTTGTAACAATTTCTTCTTTTCACACAGCTTAAATACAATCCAAACCAAAAAATTAAGGGCAGAATTGCTACCACTGATCCTTTGGCTAACTGCATCATGTCAATCCAATTTCTGTTGCATATTTGACCTTCCTGCTTAGTCTAATAGGATGGAGCTGGAAATTTTATTATAGTCCCATCAAGTAGCAGTCATTCAAAATAACACATTTCTCCTTTTGCCAGATTCATTACCTTGAAACCCATTCCTTGTATTTTATATTCTACATAACTCTTAAATTGCCTAAAGGATTTACTACATTCCCTAAATAAGATACTTCTAAAATATATCCTGATTATGGACTCAGAGGCTGATCCTTCAGTAATATTACTGATCTGAAGGATCTGTAATATTACTGATATATCAGTAATGTATCAGTTATAAAATATCAGTCTCTGCAGTAATATTACACATCCTGGGTGATTTTGTGAAGATAGGCAGGGTCTATAGTGTTACTGAATCAGAATATGGCCATAAGGTTTGGGCAGTGAGAACATGCCCATACATTAGTTGCTGAGTTCTGAGAATATGGAGGCTGTTGCTGAGCTGATACCAGGACTCCTTTTGGTGACCATTTCTTCATGTTTGAAATTTCTTATGTGTGATTTGTGATTACATCTTTGTTAGTGAAGTAAACAATTCCAAGGAACATTCCTGGGCACTGGAACTTTATCACATATACTGCCAAGTTGTTATGATGGCCTCTGAGGTATTTTCCAATTATCAGTTTTGACTTACAGTCTTGCACTTGCTCCAGATGCTGTACCACAAGCATAAGACTCTGATCCCTGGTCCTACCCCAAAGATTGGCATGTGATGTCACTCACTCAGGTCTGCCTGGTCACTGGGACTCAGTCTATTGTGCTCCTGTTCTCCTCAAAATATGGAGATGGGCCTTATTGCCCTCTATAACTACCTGAAAGGAGGTTGTAGTCAGGTGGGGCTTGGTCTCTTCTCCCAGGCAGTAGGTACAAGAGGGCACAGACTCAAGGTCTGCCAGGGGAGGTTTAGGTTGGATATTAGGAAGAGATTTTTTACGGAGAGAGTAATCAGATATTGGAATGGGCTGCCCGGGGAGGTGGTGGATTCACCATCCCTGGAGGTTTTCAAGATGAGACTGGATGTGGCACTTAGTGCCATGATCTAGTAACCACGGTAGGGTTGGACTCGATGATCTTTGAGGTCTCTTCCAACCCAGCTGATTCTATGATTCTATGAATCTATGGACTGATGACTAGTGATGGGCTTGGGAGGAGCTTGGCATGGCATAATTCTGGCTCCTCTGACTTGTTATTATCTCCCTGGGCTCCTTTGTGGGTGTGCAGATGATCTTTTACACATAAGGTAATGATATTTTTGAATAGTAGATAGCTTTTGTTGTGTAAATTGCTCTGGAGAGATATATGTGTGCAGCTTGCAATAGGCTGAAGTATCACACAAATTAATATGATCTTTTCATGAATGAGATGTGATCTAATTTATCAATTTTCTTTCTTTTATTGTATCAGTGACTGATGGCTTTACTAGATTCAAGATACTAAGTGTTGCAAGATGTGAATTTTTCTCTTGAGTGTAGAATATTACATTCTGAACCAACAGCCATACATGAGTCTTTCACACAGGCTATAAACCTCTCGTGTCATGCTTCTGCCAGTGCCAGATTCACAGTGGGGATTTGGTTAGATTCTGAAAGCCCTTTATCTGAACTGTGTACCCCCTTGGCTTCTCTGTAATAAGAACTCTTTCTTTTTGGTGTGTTATTAGAACAGGAGGAAAAAATATCATTATTGCATGTACAGAAATGCATACACAAGCATTTATTCTGTCAAACTAAGACTGCAAATTCTATTTGAACTTTAAAAACCTTTCCTTTCTATTCTTCTTTTCTTTCCTACAAGACTTCCTGGCAGTTTCACTCCTGGTGCATATTTCCAAATATCTCTGCTGGTCAATATGAGTTGTATTATGCTGGCAAAGTGTTACATACATACATAGTTACAGATAGTACATAATGTAGAAGTCAGGATTGAAATCATTGACTGAAAACTAATAGAATCCTCTTATAAAAGTTGTTTTAAGATCCTGCTATGATCACATGACTAGTGTATGAACTTTGCAGCTGAAAAAATGTTAGCTTATATGATACAATGTTTTAATACAGGCCAAAATAATGTGGGTGGTAATGTGGGGTACTCTGGAGAAAAGTACGTATTGCAAGCTTTTCTAGACAGACACCTGAGGGTCCTTGCCCTAGTACATTCTTCCTCATTTAGAGATTTCCAACATGTCATATTCCTGCCTTCAACTGTAGGCATTACTGAGAATTCTCATTTTCTTTATAGCAAAAATTTCATATTTTCTTATTTTCTCCTGGTACTTACAACATGTGTTATATGCATTCACAACAATGTCTATAGGGAATGTACTGAAACATGAGCTGGAAAGGATACGGTGGTAACATACTAATAGATAAAAAAAAATTGCTGCTATCAGAGAACTGCTGATGCTTTGAATGGCTTTATTTAATGAACATTTTCAGATTAGTATATCATGGTTCTGGTGGAAGAAGCTCTATGTGACTTGCTGCTGCCACTCATCATTTGTTTTTGGGGTATTTAGTTGAAGCCAAATAGGATTCTACCTACAGATGTGCACATTTGCTGGAAGTTTAGATTTCATTTACTGTGAGTTTCTAAAATGATCAAATTTTAGCAAAAAAATAGCACAGCTAGACATATCTCAACTGAAATCTGTTGAAAATTATTTTAAATAAATGATGCAAATTATTGCTGCCTGTGAGATGTGCAAATATTTGAGATTGAAAAATCCCCACTGTCTATGTGGCCTTGTCCATAGCCCAACAGGTGTTTGATAGTCTACAAAAGTTTCACTAAAAATGTAGACTTATTACTACATTTTACATGTAATTTAAAATTGCCATTTATCTTTAAAGAAGGCTTGTTTATGCTTTCATGTTCAATTTTCATGTAAAGAACCTTGAGACAATTACCTTTCCTTGTAGTACAATGGTAAAACAATATTAAGATGATTACTTCAATTAGCTCAAATTACATGCCAAAAAAAAAAAAATGAGAAAGCATGCAGAGTACTACACTATCATTAGTACATCTTTATGGTTCTGAGTTGTTACTTATGCTGTAGCCTGTCTGTTCTCCAAAGAAAACACACCCATGTCCCTTCTTTCATCTCATTTCCAGAGTAAAGGTCTCACCATGCTGTACTATACTCTTGTCTCTCACACTAGCACATACAGGAATTATTTAATCCTTATTTATAAGACTTCTGAAATATCTTAGAACAAACCAACCAAACTGAAATACCAAAGAACAAAATAAGAACCAAAGAAATACATGTTAAAGAAGGTTATTTCAATATTGTGTGGATCTAGGCTATTAGGCCTAGGCAGGAGAAGCAATTTGAAGTCTGAAATGAAGTCTGGTCCTGAGTGTTTTAAACTACTGTTTCACCTAGTTTGAGGGTATTGACCCTTTGTCATTTTGCAATAGACTCATGTTTAGCAACCTCCTGTTGTATGGTTAGAAATGTTTTTCGTTTTGTTGTGGGTTTTTTTCTGAGCGACATCACGTTTTTCCTTGGTTGTTTCAGTGACTGCTTGTTTTCTTTTCTATGTTGATGCAATCCACATTATGTGTCCCTCAGCTTGTTGCTTCAATTACATTCTCAATGGACCCCCTAGTA
Source organism: Acanthisitta chloris (assembly GCF_000695815.1). Taxonomy (NCBI): domain Eukaryota; kingdom Metazoa; phylum Chordata; class Aves; order Passeriformes; family Acanthisittidae; genus Acanthisitta; species Acanthisitta chloris. Next base: position 120,003 of record NW_008671011.1, read on the forward strand.
ACTTGCCTGGTCTCCTGTTTCCTGTTTCCCTGCTGCTTTTTATTACTTCATTTGTATTTTGGTGATCACTAACTGGCTGCTTAGGCTATTGTTTGGAGCACTAGTGATTCCCTGCTGATTTTATCCCTTATTCTCTACAGATCTTTTCTTAAACTTGTGTTTTGTTCTTTATCCAATTTTGATATTAGGTTTCTGACTGTAGAACTCTATAAACCAAATCTAAAGCACTCTTCCTATAACAGTTCAATCTGTTTAGAAAAAAAATTACTTTTCTTTGAATTTCAAACTTTAAAAGTGCTTACGTGACATGCACACACACACAAAAAAGTCCAACTGAATGAAATAAGATTTATAATTGTTAAATTTCTAACTGTATTCTTCCTGTGGATCCTATTTTTGTTTTATTTTATTGGCAATTACTTGTAAATTATATGAAGTAAACCAGTAAAGAGCACTGTATCACTTCTCTTTCCCATTCAAAACACATTGAGTATCTTCCCCTACTTCCAAACTTCACTTAATCCCTTCAACATTAATACTCTATTTAGTATTTTCAAAACTTTGCAGGGATACTTATAGTCTTATGAGAAAGTCAGAATAATGCTACGCCTGAGTGAGAAACCAGAAGTGAATTGTATATATATCACAAATATTTTAGCATAATTTATTATTAATAATATGGTTATAGCTACTTTTTTTTCTAATTGGTTTCAGTCACTCTTCACCGAGATGTACATATTTCATAAGCAGCTTCTTAGCATCAACAAATAATTGTTCAAACAAAGAAAATAATGCCTATACAAATTTGTTATTTGAGCCATAGGAGGCATTTTTTTTCCTCATGTTTTTACTAAGATTCAGCTTGCAGACATTATATGTGGTTTTTTGATAGGCCTTATTCACTGATTCATTTTCAGAACTTTATACCGTCCATTATTTGTCCTCTACTGATACAAATTTAGTTTCTAATTAGAGTGAGTTTGTAACCAGTTAATCTCTTCCTTAAGTTACTCTTTGAAGCTTGGTGTTACCAATATAACTTTATAAATACATTTCTGCCAACTTTTAGAATTTATTATGATTATGAGTTTCATTATTTTGAATAAGATTTATTAATTTAATTGAGCCCATAGTTTTTGTTTGAAAGGTGTGAATATAACTGGTGTTAAGCAAATTATACCAATACTGAATAGCAAGAATAAGGAATCATTCATGCCTGTGCCTTTATATATATTGAATTATCCTGCAAACTTTATGCACTGAGAAGGTTCATGTTGTTGTAATTTTCTGCCTTGCAGTCAAGTCTTGAATTTTAGATTATTGTATACATGATCTGTAAATGCAGGGGAAGCACAGAAGATACCATTTCTGTTACTGTACATGGCAGTCATTGTCAGAAACTGTATGCCTCAGAGGTAATATATAACTATATGGGTTTACTAGAACAATGTCAGACTTTTATTATCTGCATCATCAGTTTTCATAATTTCTGTGCTAATCACTGGTGGTTGCTTTTTTTATTTTATTTTTAGTTTTAAGCCATTAAGGAGAATTTTTAATTTATTGAGGGCTATTATATTAAATAATGCTGTCTACTTTTCTCAGAACATTCTGGGTTTTAATTTAAAATGTTAGCTTTTATTGTTGGAAGCTAAGAAAGTTTGAGGTTTTCAAAACAATTTTTCTTTTAATTTTTCCAGAGAATTAAGCCATTTTCCAAATTCATCAAACAACTCATTCTGTTAAATTTATTTAGAAATAAGCTGAAACAAGTTCAAGTCTGTATTTACTTTTGTTGATATCTGTAAGTAAACTTTGAATGTAGTCTTCTAGCACTTATTTTGTGCACATATGGATTCAGCAGATTGTTATTTGATCGATAATTAAAAAAATAAAGTTAGTGACCTTTTTTAGCACTTCTGAATGTTAAATACTAACAGTATGGACCAAGTTAACTGTGTAACATACAAGAGTAATAGAATCATAGAATGGTGTGGATTGGAAGGGAACTTAAAGATCACCTAGTTCCAACACCCTTGCCATTCACAGACACCTTCCATTAGACCAGGTTGCTCAAAGCCCCATTCAACCTGGCCTTGAACACTACCAGTGATGGGGCATCCTCAGCTTCTCTGGGCAAGCTGTTCCAGTGTCATAACCACCCTTATAGTAAATAATTTCTTCCTAATAGCTAAAATAAACCTGCCCTTTTTCAGTTTAAAGCCATTCCCCCTTGTCCTATCACTACATGCTTTTACAAAAGTCCCTCTCCAGATGTCTATCAGGCCCTTTTTAGGTACTGGAAGGCTGCTATACTGTGTCCCTGGAGCCTTCTTTTCTCCAAGCTGAACCCTAACTCTCTTAGCATGTCTTTATGAGAGACATGCTTCAGCTCACTGAACATCTTCATGGCTTCCTCTGTAGTAGCTCCAAGATGTCCTTCTTACATTGGGAGCCACAGAGCTGGATGTAATACTCCAGGTGGGGTCTCACGAGAGCAAAGCAAAGGGGGAGAATCACCTCCTTTGATGTGCTACCCACGCTTCTTTAGATACATCCAGAATATGGTTGGCTTTCTGGGCTGCAAGTGCACACTGTTGGCTCATGTCCAGCCTCTCATCCACCATCACCCCCAAGTCATTCTCCTCAGAGCTGCTCTCAATGCATTCTCTGCCCAGTCTGTATTTGTGCTTGGGATTGTGCTGACCCAGCTGCAGGGCCTTGCACTTTGCCTTGTTGAGCTTCATGATGTTTGCTTCAACCCCACCTCTCAAGCCTGTCAAGGTCCCTCTGGATGGCATCCCTTCCCTCCAGCTTGTCAGTCACACCACACAGCTCAGTGTCATTGACAAACTTGCTGAGAGTGGGCTCAATCTCACTGTCAATGTCATAGAATCATAGAATCGACAAGGTTGGAAAAGATGTTAAACCACACCGATCCCAATACCAGTCCTTGAGGAACACAATTCAGCACTGGTCTCCTTTGGATATTAAGCACTGACTGCAACTCTTTGAGTGCAACCATCCAGCCAATTCCTTATCCATCAGTCTATGCATCAAATCCATGTGTTTCCACTTTAGAGACAAGGATGTTGTGAGGTACAGTGTAAAATGCTTTGCACAAGTCCATGGAGATGACATTGACTGCTCTTACCTTGTCCACCAGTGCTGTAACCCCATCATAGAAGGCCACCAAATGTGTCATGCACAGTTTGCGCATAGTGAAGCGATGCTGGCTGTCACCAATCACCTGTCTGTATTCCATGTGCCTGTGTAGGGATTATATATATTTCACTAGAGATTAGTGTTGACATTTGCATTTGATGATTCCTTTCCAAAGGACAAAAGTCCTGTATCAAAGTGTGTAGCAGCTTTTAACTATAGCTATAGGGGACTATACACAGAAACAGGTATATGCAAGAGCCCAACTTAATTTTTCTGGTAAATTACTCTGAGAACTAGCATACTCTTATGAATGGTAACAGATATCAAATACTTTTTATTCAAGACAGAAGGTTTTTTATAGAATCAGATGTGGTTTTCTGTGCAAGAAAATTCAAACCATCGAAAAGATAAAATTACAATTTTTTTTATTTATTTTGTAGATATCTTGAAAATATTAATCAAATATGAAATCCAAGACGATGTTAGTTTTATGGCTATTTAATTAAGGGTCAGCAAATCTAATTATTATGCACATAGTAAGAAAAATTGAGTTGCCACGTCAGGCAGGACCCTCTTATTTCCATGTGCAGTTATGAAACCTAGAGCTCCAATAGAATTTCTGAGCCTAAGCTATCATTGCTGTTATTACTTGGGTTAAACATAGAAAGTGAGGAATAGGGAAATTACTCTGAGCTAGTAGAAACATAAATTATCTTGTCTACATGTGTTGTTACAATATGACCAACATTAGTAAGTCAGATTTAGATACAGCCACAGTATTAAAACCTTGAGGCTAAGTATTTACTTCTCATATAATCTAACAATAGATCAATGCAGCCTGTTTGCATCCAACCTGAACAGATTGTATATGAAGTTGTGCTCAGCTAAACAGATTTACTGTCAGTTTAGTGCATTTCTGTGGAGATGTTCATATATCAGTAATGGTCCCTATCTAAATCGAGTAAATGTCAATGTGTATCAGGTAGTATTTTCAATCATCTAGTACTATCAGCTATTCTAGTTGTTATACTTCATTTTTATTTGTTTGTTTGAGAGAAGTAGACTCTACAGTGTAGTATGCATATCTACAGGACTGAGGAGTCTCAGAATTCAGACCCACCAAGTTACTCAGAGTTCAGTTTGTGAAATTTATTTTCCTGTCCACATCCTATTCATACCAGTGAAAAATACTCCTTTTCTTCCTGTAACTGAAATTAATTCTCCATCATATGTTTCCTTGTTCTTGTTCCCCTTGTTCCTTTCTGAACTTCTTCTAACATTCATGTTAAAATACAGTACATAGTGGAGAACACTTCAAAGAATCAGAAGCTGCAGCTACTTATGACTACTTCTTAGTTAGAGTAAGGTTTCAGAATTTGTTTGGTTCTTTTTCTTTGAAACCATGAAAATGGATATTAAAAGTGTACCTTTAGTATCAATGTCAGACTGGACTGAGTGTGCTAGCATTCAGTGGTAATTATTCACATTTTACTTTCACAATAATAATTACATTATTTAAAATTTGGAGTGAGTCCACTGAAATAAGTGAGCTTTTAATGAGTTTATGCCATTGCTGAAGGTGAAGTTACAATACTTATTAAATTAGCTAATTAAGTCAGGCTGGACATTACATCAGAAGGAATGTGGAAAGGGAGAATTGCTGATTTTCTCCACATGGCTTAAATATATCAAAAGATACATGATAGGACTTATCAATTGCATTAATGTTAGTGGTGCACTTTACATAGTATATTTACTATAACAAACATGCTTACATTTCTGTATGTTTTTCTTTACAATTAGACTCGTATGTATATAGTTTATAATAGTAATATTTGCATTAAAATATGAAGGTTGTGGAGAACAAATTTCACTCATAATAATTAGAAAATAAGTGGCAGCAGAATTCTGATACAGAACAGCATAGAGGACACAAATTGACCTCTATATTGTACATCTCATCTTTTATGGCATGGA
>NW_008671012.1:0-5147 GCF_000695815.1 Acanthisitta chloris
GGCCCAGGTTTTGGAGCTATTCTGCCCTACGTTTTGGGGCTACTCTGCCCCAGGTTTTGGGGCTATTCTGGCCCAGGTTTTGGAGCTATTCTGCCCCAGGTTTTGGGGCTATTCTGCCCCAGGTTTTGGAGCTATTCTGCCCCAGGTTTTGGGGCTATTCTGCCCCAAGTTTTGGGTTTGGAAGCTATTCTGCCCCAGGTTTTGGGGCTGTTCTGCCCCAGGTTTTGGAGCTATTCTGCCCCAGGTTTGGAAGCTATTCTGCCCCAGGTTTTGGGGCTGTTCTGCCCCAGGTTTTGGAGCTATTCTGCCCCAGGTTTGGAAGCTATTCTGCCCCAGGTTTTGGGGCTATTCTGCCCCAGGTTTTGGGACTATTCTGCCCCAGGTTTTGGGACTATTCTGCCCCAGGTTTTGGGACTATTCTGCCCCAGGTTTTGGGACTATTCTGCCCCAGGTTTTGGGACTATTCTGCCCCAGGTTTTCTGAGTTTCAAGTTCAACGGCACAGGGAGGGGGTGGAACCTTCACCTGGCCCCGCTCCCCCCCCAGCAGCTCCTTCCCGGCGTTTTACGAGGATGTCGAGCCTTTCTCGCCCTTTGCTGGGGCCGCCGTGTAAAGGTTTTACAGCTCTCCCCGAGACTCTCCTCCTCCCCTTCCCATCTGCATTTTCCGCTTGGGATTCGGGGCTGGAGCTGAGGACAGGGATTGGGGGTGGGGGTGTCATATCTCCCAGTTTCAGCCCAGTTTCCCACTGGGTGAAGATCCTAACTGGGCTGGAGGTGTCTGGAGATTTCCAGATGTTGCAAGTGCAGGTTTGGAGGCATCGGGGAAAGAGATCTAGATGGAGAGAGGGAAAAAAAAAATAGGGAAAAGAAACGTCTCACTGGAAGGATTAACCCTCAATGTGCCATAGAGGGAAGTTTGGAAAGGAGAGTCTCTTTCCAATAAATCCAAGGAGATTTATTTTATTTTATTGGATTATTTGTCTGCCTTTGGGCCAAATCTGAGGGTTTCCCCTCCTGCCACTTCCAAACACACACAGTAATTGGGGTGAGAAAGTTCATTATTGGTAACACAGACAGGAAAAAGAAACAGATTTGGAGATTTTTTTCTCCATCCAGGAAAACCACACTGATCTTCCCAGTCGACAAGGCACTGGCAGGTAATCGTTTCAGGGCCAGGTTAATTAGGAAAATGAATGAGGAAAATGCCACTCCTCCCTTGATGACGTCACGGCTCGAAACGCTCAGCCATTGGTTGTTAACTTTGCTGGACTTCTGACGTCACTCGTGACGTCACGCGTGACAGGCTGAGCTGCCAACACCACTGCAAAAGCGCAGGGAGGAAATATGTAGGGAAAGGGAAAAAGAAAAAAATAGGAAAAAAAGGGAAAACTTGCCTGGCTCTGCTCCACACCCCGTTGGGAATGTGCTGGAAGTCAGAGCTGGCTCAAGGCTAAAATATTTCATCAATTATTTGTTAAACAAGGACAAACCCGGTAATTAAAATGATCATTATTTAAGGCAAAAGGAGGTGTAAAGCTTCGAATTTCGAACAGGATGAAAAGGCAGAAAAAAAAGGCAAAAAGGGAAAACTTGCCTGGCTCTGCTCCACACCCCGTTGGGAATGTGCTGGAAGTCAGAGCTGGCTCAAGGCTAAAATATTTCATCAATTATTTGTTAAACAAGGACAAACCCGGTAATTAAAATGATCATTATTTAAGGCAAAAGGAGGTGTAAAGCTTCGAATTTCGAACAGGATGAAAAGGCAGAAAAAAAAGGCAAATTGGTGGTGGTGCTAACAGTGTTTTGGGGTTTATCCACCTTGTTTTTGGGGGAGTTTCAGGCAGGTTTAAACATGGCAAAGACTCTGTGAGTCCACACGCCTTGAAACACAGATAGATTAAACAAAGAAATTTTTTGTGCGTGGAGTTGGCGTTTTCCCGAGCTGTAAATCACCTGGAAAAAAAAAAAAAAACCAACCCAAAGCAGAGAAAAACGCATGGTCGAGTCTGTTTAATTCCACCCTATTTATTCTGCTGCAAAGGATGATGATATTTCTTCATATTAACCAAAATCATTTCGTATTACACGGGGATTATCTCAGCACATGCTATGAAACATCTCGCTATAATTCTGGGTTAGTGGCAGGAAAATGTGGGTACAAATCCAGGGATATTAGCACAAAACGAAAAGCACAGCTGGATTGATACAAATTGCATTTACCTGTATCAAAATATAGGCATGACCATAGATATTTGCATGTATATATCGACGTTTGCAACGCGTGTATATACATTTTTATCTGAGTATATATATATATATAAAAATATATATATTTATATCGACACAACTCTAGCACAGATATACGTGGCTATATAGAAACTCACCAAGACAAATATTGGCTATGAGAAAAGGTAAAATAATGCTAAATATTCGCATGTGCCTAGGAATATTTTATATATCACCAAGCAAAGGAGAAAAATAGGACGTGCCTTAATAAATGTGTGCCTACATGTATCATATGCATAGCCTGTACATCCACTTTTCTGCAGATCGTTCAGGTGTTTTTACCTGAATATATTTATTCCCCCGAATATATTTATTCTCCCTTAGAGGATATTTCTGCCGGAATTAAGGAGATTTTTTTTTTTCCCACCGCTCTAAGTACAACTTTTCCTTTCTAAAAGACCAAATTCCCCTTGACTCTCTCCCTCCATCCCCACTCCCACCGCACCTTGGTGAACTGGGAGATGCTTATTGGGGTTGATTAATGCAATTAGGCCACTTTTGCTTGGTGTCTATGTCTTTGACGCTCTCTGATGATGCTGTTCAAGACGAAGCGATGCGAGCACGAAGTGACAAAGGCGTTTTAAGGCTAGAGCAAATTGTACAAAGTCCTCTGCGTGCCAAGAGGGTAGGGATGGAGCATCTCCTCTCCTTCCCTGAGGGATCTCACTCCGATCCCCGAACCTTGGGGCCGGCTCTGCTCACCCCGGGGTGGGGGACCAGTCAGGGACCCCTTGGGGGTTGGTGATGACTTTGTCCTCACGGGGTACTGCTGGTGCTGCTTTTGATTTTAGCCACGACTTTTTTCTCTTTGACGCGCCTGTTTTGGAACCAGATGGTGATTTGTCGCTCCGTGAGGTTGGTGGCGGCAGAGATTTTTCTCCTTTTGTCGCGGGTGATGAATTTGCTGCTGGCGTATTCCTTTTCCAGCTCCTTCAGTTGTCCCTTGCTGTAAGGGACTCTCTTCTTGCGGCCCCGGCGAAAGGAGCAGCCGTCGGGGGGTAACTGTCCAGGGGAGTCTGGGCGAGGGGAGAGATTTTGCTGAGTGGGGACACCCAAGCACCCACCACCCATCACCTCTCCCTGCCATCCCATTTCTTCCCTCCAACCTCCCGACAGCAGATGCATTTCAAGATTTTGTAGTTCAAGCTTGTCCCTATTGAGATGTAAAAATGAGAGTTTTCTTCTCTGGATTGATAAGGGATGAAATTCAGGTATTGGCAAAATATCGAGGTGGGTGAGACTGAATTAAAATCCACGTACTCGCCCCGTGGGGTAAGTTGGATCCTACTGGTGTGGTGTGAGTGAGTGGGAAGAGATTCCCTCGTTCAGGGCCCTGCACTGTGGGGACAATGTGCACCCCTTGTTCTCTTTGGAGTACCCCAAAATCCAGCGCTGTTTGCAGGCAATTCTGGCCCGTGGTTGCCAGAATCGGTTTGAAACTGGATGGACTCACCATCAGAACCTCAATAATATCTTCTATACCACGATAACATAACCATCAGAAGTCGGATAATATCATCATCTGAACCCTGATAATCTCAACATCTCAACCCCGATAATCTCAGCATCTCAACCCTGATAATATCATCATCTGAACCCTGATAATATTCTCATTTAAACCCCGATAATCATCTCAACATCCCCGATAATCTCAGCATCTCAACCCTGATAATATCATCATCTGAACCCTGATAATATTCTCATTTAAACCCCGATAATCTCATCATCTGAACCCCGATAATATCCCCATCTGGATCCCCACAATATCATCTGAACCCCGATAATATCATCATCTGAACCCGGATAATCTCACCATCTGAACCCCGATAATATAATCGTCTGAATCCCGATGATATCACCATCTGAACTCCGATAATATTATCATTTATACCCCGATAATCTCACCATCTGAAGCCCGATATCATCGTCTGAATCCCGATAATATTACCATCTGAACCCCGATAATATTACCATCTGAACCCTGATAATATCACCATCTGAACTCCGATAATATTATCATTTAAACCCCGATAATCTCACCATCTGAATCCCGATATCATCGTCTGAATCCCGATAATATTACCATCTGAATCCCGATAATATCACCATCTGAACCCCGATAATATCACCATCTGAACTCCGATAATATCCCCATCTGGATCTCAATAATATCATCTAAACCCCGATAATATCATCATCTCAACCCCGATAATCTCAACATCTCAACCCCGATAATATAATCATTTCAACCCCGATAATCTCACGATCTGAACCCCTATAATCTCACCATCTGAACCTCAATCATCTCACCATCTCCCTCCCTACTCGAAGGGCAACGATTTGCAGAGCGGTGCTAACCTAAATTATTATTTCACGCAAACTATTTCGATCCAACTCGCAAGGAAGACCTTCTAGACACCAAGAACAGATCTTTAACAGATTATTTTAAACCTTCATCCCCATTTTCCCTCCCGCACAATGGATGTCCAAGCCCCTTTTTCCCCCTCTTTCAACCCTAGGAAGGGATTTTTACCTGCAAAAGCTGATTTCAGGAGGTACCCGGTCTGCCCCTGCTCCTTGGGGCAGCACATCTGACTGCTCCAACCTCCTCCCAGAGCCCAGGGCTGATGATAACCATCCACGGGCAGCAGAGTCTCATGCCTAGGCTCTCCTGGAGCCCCCAAACCAGGGACCACCGACACGTCCAGGTACCCTGCCACGGGTTGGTAAGGTGCCCCGTAACTGGGGTAAAAAGCAAACTCAGCTGGACGACTCTGAAAATCCTCACTGCCCGCGGGAGGTTCGAGATATTTCTCAGCGGGGAAAGATCCCTGTGTCGGGCCACTTTTCAAGGCGCTGC
>NW_008671013.1:0-29458 GCF_000695815.1 Acanthisitta chloris
GCGCGGCTGGGTCTGCGCGGACTGCGCGATTTCACCCCCTCCTAGGCAGTAAATCAGACACATCCGACCTCTCGATCTGCTGCCAGTGCATGAGGCGGGGGAGGAAGGAAGGAGGGAGGGAGTGTGCGGCGGCAGCAGCATCCTTTGTCAGCCTCCCCTCCCCGCGGCTCGCTGCAGCCTGCCCCCTGCGGGGCTGTGGCCCTACCTGGTGCTCATCGGAGTTCGGTGTGTCGGGAGAAGCGAGGATGGGGGCGGGAGAGGCCAAGTGTACAAAAATTACCGGTGGAAAATAAAGGTAAATCTTTAATAGGCTTACAGTTGTTGTCTTGGCCACCTACTGCCAGTCTTATATTATTGTTAGCCGGCTTCTCAGAACAACAGTCAGACATAAGTGTCTATAAACATTTTGCAAATAAATGAGCATGTAGGGACATGTTGAATTTACTTAGCAGAATAATACAAAGTTTAGTGCCACAAGTTGAGTATTACACATTTCACTTAGTGGTCAGTTGTTTACACCAAGTGATGTCTGTGTTGACTGTTCCATTGAATCGTGGGAGATAAACCTTTGTATTGCACGATGTTGCAATGTTCTGTTTTGCTCCAGGTTTGTTCAAGTACTTTTTTCCACGTTTTTCACCTGAAACTTGAGGAATGACAGGGGAGATGCTTTGAGAAAATACTTATATATTAAATGCATTGATACTGCCACTGAAAAAATAATGAACCAGTATAAGAGAGGTGTGAGGCCAGAGAGCCTTTGCATGGGGCATGAGAATTTATGGAGGCTAATGGATTGCATTTAAGCAACCGTAGACGGTCATTTGTAGTGCAAGCTATGAAGCACATGGATTTTCATACAATTTTAGCTGAGTTTGCATTTATTTCAGCTGTATTTACCAATTTTCAGTAACATCTTCAAACAAATCTGCCTCAACAATTGCAAATTTCCTGCCAAATTTAATATATGCTGGATTGATGTCAAACCCACTCTTTGTTTTTGTTTTTCCCTCATCTAACAATGAGGAAAATGGTAGTAGTTGAGCTATAGCTGAGTTTGCCTTTCCCGTCTCTTTTGGGAAGGCAAGTTTATAAATGAGCATCCTGGATGCTTAATGTTATTCCTTGAAACTGCTCCATGGTTTTATATCAACTATAATCAGTATCTCCAATTGCAACAAAAAGTGATTCACTCATTAATGGCTGAAGTATGTTAAAGCTTACATGTGGGGCTGAGAGCTGCTTCATTCAGGGTCTGAAGTGCAGGGAAAAAAAATCAAGAAATTTGAATGCACAGCGGCAGCAAATACAGCATGAGTTGGGGGTGGGGAGGGTGGGATTGAAGGAGATTGCCAACTCTGACAAAGGAGGAACCTGCTCAAAGTATACCAGAAAGAAGAATTTGAGAACTTGGGAATTGCCTGGATAGATTTTTTTTTTCCCCTAAAGAAGTGATTTGAACAAAGCTGCCCAGAGATCATGCAGCTAAGATCTTTTGTGTTAGGTAAGTCATCGTACATGGTAAGTGGAAGGGCCCTGAGATGTGTTCATTCTGAGATGAGGTTATGCAGTCCTGATTTTGGGCTGGCTGTTAAAAGCCACTGGGCTCTCTGTAGTCATATAACATCTGCTTGGAACAATACCTCCTCCACTAAATGGTAACATCCATATCTATTATTTTCAGTATTTGCCACCTTTCTTCTCTCTTTTAATGATGCATGTTGCCCCTAGTGTTCTGAATGCTTTCAGCTGAAATGCCCATAAATCTTATAACCAGTATTAGAATAGACAGAGGAAGCTACTTCCTACATACTAACAGTAACTTCTGTTAATTTTCCATGTAGCTTACCTCGGTATTTTTGCAGTTAAAAAAGAAACTCTTGGATTCTGGTATCTAAAAATTGTAGATCAATTAAACAAAATAAAACTGCTTATTTAATTCATTATTCTGTGTCATAATAGACATTTGTGCCCAGTGGCAGACTTCAAGAGACCAAAATGCCTGTGCAATCAGCGGTGAAAACCCTAAAACAAGTCATTGCATTTGTCTTAGTGCAGCATTGCTACTGCTATCTCAGACCCATTATTTAACTATATGCCAATAGGCATCGTACCATGAACTAGTAACTGTTTCTTTCCTTGATGATAGAGTAAGAGCCTTCTGAAGTGTTGAAAACCAAAACTTCCCATCCCACTGGTCCCAGTTAGCCTGAGCCTTTCTCCAACTGAGACATGAGTTCAGGACAGGTTGCTCTTGGCATGACTGGAAAATTGCAGTGGGATACTGTGAAACAGCATCTCTTCTGTCAGCTGTGCTCAACCAAGGTACAAGAGCTTTCCCTGGACCAATAAGGCCACTGCTAATTCCTCCTAGTTCTCAGACTGTGGAGTTGCTCACATGCCCCAGTCCCTTTCTTTTGTTGTTTGGGGTTTTTTTTAAGGTATCTAATCAATAGTGTCAGCCTTACTGATGTTTCTGAACAAGCCTGAGAGGCCAGACACAGGTGAAGCCCATGTTTTTCTAACCAAACAGCCCCAGCATTGTGCATTGCAGAGTTTGCTCTTGGGTTCTAGCCCAGATCTCAACTTTCCTACTCCATTGACACAATTAGTACCATCTTTTGTCTCAAAGCTGAGGGAAGAACATGTTGTTGCCCAACTTTAATGTTCCTTTGTGGTCTTCCTCACCAGAACACTTGTAAAGCTCAGACAAGTGGTATTCCCTGAGCAGTTGTCGAACATCTCTACCTGCCCTTCCCAGCTGTGCCTAAGTGATCTGACACACAGCTGGACAGGAGTGCAAGTTTGGGGGCTGCTCTTTTGAGAGTACTAGTGGTGTAGTCCTTGTCTTGACCAGCAACTGTCCTTTCAGTTGAGGGTCACTTCTTTTGGTTTTGTGGGTTGTTTTTGCAAGGTACTTACAGGCATATTTAAGAAAAACTTCTTCTTGGTGGTGGTTTTGTAAAGAGGAAGAGGCTTTGAGAAGGTTTGGCTTTAGCACTTCCTGCAAGAGAAGTCCCTGTTTTGCAATAACCAGGTACAGCAATGTGTGAGCTCCTGGCTGACACCCCTGCAAGGAGGTGACCCCAAAGCGATGCCAAGTAGCTACTATAACCAAAGTTACTGCCGTTCACTTCCTGGCCTCCAAGAAAGATGTGAATGTTTCTTTTCCCTTTCCGGGGAGGAAAACCTGAAGCAATAGTCCCTCAAAACAGTGCTGGTACTTTGTTATTCATAGGTGCTCTTGCTACTTCTGACACTATGGGGAAAGCATTGTCACCTGCATTGAATGAATGCCTGCAGCAGGGCTGCTCAGCTGAGGGGCACTAGTCTGCATCTCACCCAGCTTCAGGACCAAGCCAGCAAATGGATGTGGTGTGGTTGAGGAGCTACTTCCAAAGAAAGAAGCTGGTTCCCAGTGACAACAGTAAGATACGTGCACCGACAATGAAATAAGGACTTTTAGCCCCTTCTATCAAAAGAGCTGGTAAGACTTTTTGGAAGGATATTATATTAAATCAGAGGGTTTCCCCTTCTTTGAAATGTACAGCGAAAGCTTGGGAGTTCTGGAATGGCTTAAAGGTTTCTTGGGGTTTTTTTTCTATGAAATTGAAGATATCAAAAACATGCAGTCTGTGCTTCACAGTCAGGTGTCTCAGGTTAATGACTTTAGGTCATTCTTACTGTGAGGGATCACATTTTGAGTGGAAGTGCTAAGTGTAATAAAAACTTTAAGAATTATTTCTACTTTCCAAATTAGTTTTACATTCTGGTTGAGTGAACTGTTGGGTGACAGTCAACTGATGTTCAGCTCTCAGCACTCTGACTAAAAGGAATATAATAGTTCCTTTATCTTTCCTGTCATCAGCACAATTCTGAGAGCTGGTAAAAGCTGAGCTTTGAATGAAAAGAGAAAAAAAGTTCCTAATTAAGCATAAAAATACATTAGCACAGAAGCTATTAGCTTCTTAGCAATTAACACAGAATAGAGAAAATCGTAGTAAATTCTGGTATTCCGATTTTCATTCTTAACATTCGCTTGGCTGCCTGAGTTTCCCCCACCGGCGCGGTACCAGCAGCCGGGCAGGCACATCACCAGGCGAGGGACTGGGAAATGATTCACAGCATGTGCTTTGCCAGGGAAATTTCTGTATAGCAAAACCCGAGTGGGAACAGCGCTAAGCGACGGAGCTCTTAGTGCTTTAAATTAAAAACTAACAGAGGGTAGTTAGGACTAGGACAGAAGTAGAAGCAAATAAAAGCAAAATCCTACAGAAAAGGTGCTCGCAGCGTGAAGCACCTGAGAACAATTGACAGGGAAATATCTGGTGGGAGCTCCGGGGCGGCTGTCCCGCGGCGGCGGCTCCCCGGGGTGGGAACCAGCGGCGCCTCCCGACGGGGATGGGGATGGGGATGAGGATGGGGATGGGGATGAGGATGAGGATGGGGATGGGCGCGCAGCCTGGGGCGATGGCAGCGGTGCGGCGCTGTGCCCCCGGGATGGGGCGGCGTGTCCCGGGTCTGCAGTCCCGCTGCTCCTGGCCCGTTCTCCCGGCAGAGACGCAGGGACAGCCGCGGAACGGCAAAGCCTGTCCCCCGCGCTGGGCAGCCACCGGTTTCCTTGCAGGAAACATGTAACGGTGCTCAGTAAGAAGCTGTGCCTTTACTTTTCTCTCTCGTTTTTTTGAGAGTGTTTGTTGTTGTTGCTGTTTTGAAGGGTGTTGTTTTAACACAATCCATATAGTAATTACAGCTGTATTCTTTGAAAACATTTTATTTACTTAGTGCCTAGTATGTGAGAGATAACAGATCTAGCCATTGTAATAGATGCTCATATAATAGTTTTTTCCCCCTGTAGCAACAACTGTTACAAGTTTTCATAGAGTTCCTGATAGGGAGCTATAACTGTCTCCTTTCTCCCTCTCATCCGTGCAGTGCAAGTTTCAAAGCAAAGAGAAAATGAGTCAACAGCTGAATGAATGTTTCTGGGAGGCTGTTGTGTGGGGCTGTCATTGGAATTTATTCTTTTACCACCATGTGAAGTGCTGAACAGATCTGGAGAGTGAATTTAATGCCTCTAACCAAGTGGGCTGTCTGATACATTCACAAGCCTTCTCTATAGCAGTTTGCAATGCCTGAAATCTCTTCTTGGGACAGGCACACTCTGCATGAACATCATTAAAAAGGAACACTATGATGCCCTAGTGCTAAGTACTTGTTATGAAGATATTTTGTACTGCTTACTGTTTTCAGCCATGTGGTCTATGGAGAATAGATGTTTTTCAGTTCATAGGTAGTTACTGAGCTGCTTCTAACTTTGAGGAAAATGTTGTGTGTAGACTTCATGCAGGTCATTTTAGGGTAGAAATAATTTGGCTTGGCAGCTGTATCTGGAGGATAATGCACAAGATGTCATTAGCAAGTGATCCCTTTAAATCACAAATACATGGAAAATATTAATCTATTGCTTTCAATCTCATGGCTGCTTAATTTTTCACAGTGAGGTTCAAAACGATTCTGTCAAAATGGGAAACAGTTTGACACAGATACTGTTAACGATCACCACAATATATTTTATTTCAAACTGGCAGTGTTGCAGGCAGGAACTACTGTGAAATGGCAAATATTGAATTCATAGTGATGCTTACAATGCCTTTTGGATGGGTTTTTGGCTTCTGACGTGTTTGGGAAAGTTTACTGTGCAAGATGTGGCACTCACGTGCTATTGCTAACCTCATTATGGTTTATACTGGCAGTTTACTGTTGGGGGTGTCTTTTTTTCTTTTTTCTGGAGTTCTTATGGAATGTATGTCTCTAAAGTGCTTCTCTCTTCTGCCTGAGATGAAAAAAACTGCAATTTGTGGCTTACTTGGAATATGCAGGTTACTTCTAAGGGTGTAATGAAATTTCTGGCAAAGTAAACCAATTACATAAAACTTAAACTGGTAAATAAGGGGAATCTCTACCTCCACTGTCAAGTTATTTAAAAAACGCTGAAAACCACAGGAACATACTTTGAGAATGTGTAGCTGTCAAAAGTATAGACTAGGTGCAAAGGAGAAAGAAAAATGGGTTGTCTAGGGCAGTACAGTTGTGTATGTAGAATCATGGACTACAAAGTCATCTGCCAAATGGTGCTCTCATAAGAATGGGCAACTGGAGAACTGTAGTATCAAGTTAGAAATCCTAAAACATAACATTTCTTGAGTTTGAAGAGTTCAATTTTTTAGGGGGGATGGGGAAGGGGGGAAATATCCCATTATTTTATTTCATATTTTCTAACTTCAGAATGATGACTCTGAAAATAAATTTGAGGGCAGTAACTGTATCTCTAACCTCTGGTGGATGAATACAGATTGCAAGCAGAGCAGAAGGAGCTCTGCAAACTGGTTGCAGACAGCTGTGCCAATACTGGCTGATCTCCAGCTGTGGCAAAGCTCCCTCCTCAGCTTAGCTGGCTGAGCTGCTTAATGTGCCTGTTTCCTAAACCACTGCATCCCATGAGTTGGAGACCTTTGCTGATCTGATTTGCTTTGACTGATACAATCAGGGAGAGTTTCTGCAAGGGGCTGAGTCAATAGATTCCCATGAGATGTTTTGCTATAAATCTTCACTGCAACCTGCAGGTCCGAATACTATTCATATTGCACTGGCCACCTGAAGACTTTTTAGAGCTGAACATGAGCCAGCAGTGTGCTCACGTGGCCAAGAAGGCCAATGGCATCCTGGCCTGGATCAGGAACAGCATGGTCAGCAGGACCAGGGAGGAGATTCTGCCCCTGTACTTGGCACTGGTGAGGTCACACCTTGAATCCTGTGCTCAGTTTTGGGCCCCTTAATTCAGGAAGGACACTGAGGCGCTGGAGCAGGTGCAGCGAAGAGCAATGAGGCTGGTGAAGGGACTCGAGCACAAGTGCTATGAGGAGAGGCTGAGGGAGCTGAGGTTGTTTAGCCTGGAGAAGAGGAGGCTCAGGGGAGACCTTATCACCCTCTACAGTTACCTGAAAGGTGGTTGTAGTCAGGTGGGGTTGGTCTCTTCTCCCAGGCAACCAGCAGTAGGACAAGAGGGCACAGACTCAAGCTCTGCCAGGGGAGGTTTAGGTTGGATATTGAGAAGATATTTTTTTACAGAGAGAGTTATCAGGCACTGGAATGAGCTGCCTGGGGAGGTGGTGGATTCACCATCCCTGGAGGTTTTCAAGATGAGACTGGATGTGGCACTTAGTGCCATGGTCTAGTAACAGCAGTAGGGTTGGACTTGTGATCTTTGAGGTCTCTTCCAACGCAGTTGATTCTATGATTCTACTCTGAACCCCTCTTTTAGTTAGAAGCAAATGAATACAGAGGAGGTGATGTTAGTAGTCACGCAGGAACCTATTTCCATGCTTCTTGGATGGGGGTGGGATCTCATCACACCTGACACCCACAAATGTGCCTGCATTGACTGGTTTAGTTGTTTTCAGGGGAAACAGCGAGTTGTGTGAGTGATCCTTGCTCTCACCATTGCCTGGGTACTGCTAAATAGCAAAGGGCTTCAGTTTGGTTGAGTTTTGCTTGAGAAGCAAGCAGAGTGGGTCACTAAGGCTTCTTTTAGGTTTCTTTTCATGAAAAGAAAGAAAACACTTTGTTTGCAAGAACATTCCACAAGGTCTTCAGTCTTTATATCTCAGTCATAGACCTGTAATTTACCCTCAGTTAATATAACAACAAAGTTAATAAAATAACCATTGTTTTGATTCTCAGAATGGTTCACCATCCCTCTTTGAGGGTGTTTTGTTCACAAATAAAGGGGGGGAAAGAGAGTATCTTCTAAGTACAAAGGGAGATGATAAAAGCATCAGTCTGCTTCTGTACCTCCTACGTAATATTGCCATAGTAACAAGGAGCTGAATGTGGCTGTTCATCACTGGATGCCGAGGTAAAGCAGACACTCTTCTTATTCAAAGGAATATTAGTAAATTACAGATTTTTCAGATGTCAATTAGGAATTAGGAAAAAAGGATCTGCCTTACATAACACACTCTGTAAGCTAATAATAAAGTGCCACTTTGAAAGAAGACAGGGCAATTAACACATTTAGTAAACATTTATAATGCTGTAAATCAGAGCATTTTCTCTTTCACACAAAGCCATGTTGAGGTGTGATGTGCAGTCACAGATAATATATTTTGACATCAAATTTACATGAGACGAGCAGCTCTCTCTTTTCTTCTGCCTAATACATTCCTGGCATGGCAGTTGGCTGTGGCTATTGCCAAATATTTGTACTGCAGCATGGACTGGCTGTGCTCTAATCCAGGTTAAAACATAAGTGCATATTGTATTTTGTGTATTTAGAACTGCATGATGGCTCCTAGATCCTGGTGCTATTTTTTAACCATTAAGCCACCTTCAGAGGGGATTAAACTCTGTTCAAGGTGGGTGCATCAGGTAAATATATATATCTTTGAAATTTCAGTGGAAAAAAAGGAATAGTTCAATTACTCAGGAAAAAATTGGGAAGGATCAAAAAAGTAAATCCGTTTCAGTGAATTATTACTAGTGCAACTTACTGGTACTACTGTAATTTGTCTGTGCTTTAATAATTTGACATTTAACTTGTTGCACTTCTGTGTCTAATAACAGCTTTTTAAAGGCTTTCTGTATTTGATCAAATGGTGGATTGAAAAGGAAATTTGTTGCTCTGCACACACTCTCAAAGGCTTTATTAATTTGAAAGTTTCTTGGTTTTGTTTTCTTTTGTGAAGGCTTTTTCACTCTGAAGTGTGCTTAAATTGAGGTCTTTGAAGCATGGAGCAGAAGTTTGTAGCAGCAATGGCTGCTTCCTGGGACTGGGAGTTAGGAAGTGGCTGCAGGAACAGCTTTTCCTACACCACCAGTGTTCTCTGGCAGCCTCTCATGCCTCTGGTTGGGGTTAAAACACAGTAAGGACAAGAGCTGGAGGCAACAGCTCTGGGGAAGGTGATCTGTACTTAGTTGCCTAGGAAAATTATACAGACAGAGTCATTTTGCTCAGCTCTGACTGGCACCAAGGCAGTCCTACCCGTGCTGGCAGCTGCTGGGGCAGGCAAGGTGGTACACACAGTGCCATTTCTTTGAGAAGGCAGGAGGGAGGATGGCATTCACTTTTTCGCTTTGAAAACAGCATGCTAGGAAGTCACACACATGCACATCATGGTTGTGGGGCCAAGCACACTGAAGTTAGGCATGAAGCAGTTCATCCATCCCCTGTTATTTATGTGCTCATAAGGCCTTTTTGTAATGGATCTCAACATCACTTACGGCTTAGGATTTGCTCTTCCTTGTGCGGCCTCGTTGTGTTTCTAGGATGGTGATGCTTTGATGGGTTTTACAGCAGCTCCCTGCACTGGTCACTGGAAAATGCCAGAACCTGCCTAATTATGCAGCTTGTTGGGCTGCACATTGTTGTGTTCTGGTTGATGTTGACGGTGTTGCCTGGTAAAAGGCTGGCAAACCCGAGCTTTCACCTCCTGAGCATACTAATGGGGCTGTCTTGTGTTTCATCTGCCAGGGAGTCTGTGTGTGGAAAGGGAACAAATAAAGACCGTGTAACTTGGTCTCTTTCCACAGTTTGAACAGTTGCCTGAAGGGTATTTTTATTGCTGGTCTGTGAGTAGTAAATACTTTTTTTTTTCTGTGAAACTCTGTCGTGTCTGACTTGCAGAACTTCAGTTTCAAAACCAGCTCTTAAGGTTTCAAGGGCAGCTTTGTGTGCATGGGAAACTCTGTGGTCATATGGAGGTAGGAAACTAGGATTTGGAAGAGGGAAAATGTATTTGTGGGTTACTGTTTCCTTTCAGATTACTGTAATTAACACAAAAAGCAGATTGTTTTGGGAAAAAAATGAAGAGCAGGATTCCTCTCTACTCGGTTCATGGCCTTGACTTAGGGAAGAGTTATTGCTTCATGTGCATCCTCCTTGGCTTGTCTAGTACGCTCAGAAGTGAAGTTAAATATTCTCCCTCAGTGTAGTCAACAGCCTGGTTGTTACATTGCCCTCCTGGAGGGTGAGGGGATGTGAGAGGAGGAGGAGGAGGTGAGTGTGGTGACTACTAGTAGCCTCTTACTCAAAGTTTGCCATTTTGTAGGACAGTTTTCACTGTCTGAGAGATGACAGTGAAATGTTTCTGCTTGTGAGGAAACCCAGGCTCCTACAGATGTCTAAATTGATAGCAAATTCATTATGATAATGTTTAGTGCAACATCTGAGTGTAGATTTGAGAAACATTTTTGTTTGGTACTTCTTAGTTACTTCTTCAGCACCTAAGCCTCAGGCTCTGTTGGATTTTGGTGTCTGACTTGAATTTGTGAATGCCAGTCCGTGAGCTGAATACCTAAAAACTAGATGGGGCAATGTCAAGTGTTGCTTCACTGCAAGTGTATCCCTTTTTTGACCACCATGGATTCAGGCCCTTGTCTTAATTTATATGTGTTGTGATGCAGGTGGTTTTTCACAACAAAAATCTTTTCGTGGAGGAGAAAAAGGTAATGTACTGAGGCTAGGACTGTACCATGTACTTTCTGTGAGTCTTTGTTTAAATTCTTTAGAAAAGGTAGATAATGCATCATCTAACAGAAGGCAGTGTTGGTTTGTGTGGGTTCCACACAGCATCTTATGTACATCTGGAAGTTAATCTAACATGTGAATGACCAGTTAAGAACGTTAGCACGCAAGCAGGCTGATCTGAACTTGGATTTAACAGTATGGCTTCTCAGCAGTTGTGTTCACTTGGAGTAAAATTTGGGTCACATAAAAGAAGGACAGATGCCCACACATGTATTTGATTATTCATCTGATTTTTCTGCTTTTCCTGGTGTACATGCCAGGATGCTGCACACTGTAACTCACCTTTGTGTGAGACCAGCCTCATATTCCTTATGTTGTTTCCTCCTCTTTCAACAACCACCCATTGATTTGTTCCTCACCCAACGCAAGGCTGAATTACCCTTGATTGGTGCTGCAGGAGGTGTGGAAACTTACAGTTAAAGGTATACTGTATACAAAACCTTAAGCTTTGCAGGTGGAGAGTTGCACGAGCTTAAATGGAGTCTTAGACTGTCATGTTCCCGAAAGATTTCTCATGGTAGTTTAATTGCTTTGTTGTTTAGCTTTCTGCACTTTTGCTGTGCTAGCTTCAAGCCCCTTTGATGCTGAATCAGAAATATACTTCAACCTGTGTTGGCAGGGAATAAGTGAATAGGTCACAACAATCCCTCTTCTTCCAAGCTTATCTATATGTCATCTATATATCTTATATGTTAGTGTTCACTGTAGGCTAACATTGTAAGCTTAGCTGAATTGTACTGAATTGTCTCAGAACAGTGCTGATGCAAACCTCTGTGGGAAGAGGCAAAAGGGATGTCACCAGGGAGCTGCATCAAGATGGAGCAGGGGAGGGGGAAATAGAAAAATAAGGTTGATGTGAAAAAGAGCAGACAGGAGCTTAGGGACATGGCACAACAATAAAATACCTCAGTCTGTGGCATGGTTCCATTTCTCTCTCATAAATGTTGTACTGCACACATGGTTCTCAGTAGCATCATCTTGCCTCTAGAGAGCACGAGCACCTGCACCATCTGTCAGCTTTGTCCTCTCTGAGGCAGGAGATCCCTGTGTTGTTTGCTGTTAACCCAGTGCAGGCTTACGTTCATCTAGACTCATAGTATAATCAGTGCTTTTCCCCTTGCTGCTTTTGACAGGACTGTATAGGTTTGCTTCACGTCACTGGCCAGGATCCTTAAAAAGCTGGATTTAAAAATGAGAGAACAGGCATGGGTGGAATTACTGCTACTGATTTTCTCTCTGTAGCCCTCTCACTTACAAAACTCTGTCAGTGCTGTAAGGTATTATTATAGCTGTGTTTCTTTGCTCTGGGCACTCACTGTTGCTGCCTTGCACTTGGAGGATGAGGGCTGTGAGGTGGGTGCCAAGGCTGCCTTCTACTCTTCTCAACACAGTGGGTGCCTGCAGGCCTTTCTGCAGGGTGGGAACCACCAGGATTATGCATGTTTGCTCGTGTCCCTGGTAGCAAAGGATTACTTACAATGAAAGTAGGATTCTTCCCACTGCGATGTGCCTTTTGAGCAGTGCTTTGGTGTTTAACCAGTAAGATAGATTTTGCAAATGAGCAGGAGGAAGAAGTAGTGGTGCGTTATGCTTATGTTTTTGTGTTTTGTTTTTGTTGTTGTGGTGGGGTTTTTAACAAAATAAAGCTTCTTTTATATGTCAGTCATTTTTGTTGTACTGTTGTTTTGCTTGTCACGTCTGCCTCATTTTGCTGTTTATTAGATACACTTTAGATATTCACTGGCTTTCAATCACTGGCATTCTTGAGATTTCATAGCAACAAATTGTACTAGTGAGAGAGACAGAAAAGCAGTGGTTGTGCAGAAATAATGTCAGTAATGCCAGGTATTTCTGTGAGATTGTAACTATTTTCTTTGCAGATGTCACTCTCCTGCAAACAAGAACGATGTGATCAGATTTCATCGCAAATAGCACTTGCTAGGGACAAGTGAATGTATGTGTTAACTGGTTTGTGCTGCCTCTTGACCACTGGTATTAGGAGCTTGTATCACCTGAAGCACTGCCACAAAAGTTATGACTTGTATGATGTGGGATGAGAGGATGCTTTCTGAAAGGTCTGTTTCTTGGAATGACAATTGGAAATTTGGTGAGCCCAGGAAAGTATCAGGCTTAGCCAGAGCTGGATGCTGAGCAGGTGACAGTTTAGAATAAACCAATAAAAAATAACAAGCCACAGACAGAATACAGTAAATAACATAGGATTTTTCTGTATCTGTTATGTGAATACCTTAGTTTCTCAAGGCAGATCTGAGGTCACCGGTCAGTGAAGGACAAAGATCTGACCTGTTTTGTGCTCCTGCCACTAAACAACCCTTTCCAACCCAGATCTCAAAAATGAGAGCATGTCAGGTGCTTATCTGCATCTTCTGCTTGCCTGGAATACTTGCCATTTTCTAAAGCTTAGAGAGGGTCTGACAGATACCTTGTTCAGTCAGGTAGTGCAGCTCTTCCAGAGTAGTCTGGTTTTAGTAAGACATTAATGAAACATTTTTAAAACATCTTTTGTGTGTGTGTGTGTGTCTGTACTCTAAGAAACCTTTTGATTCCTTGATATCCCAATAATAATCTGGGGCTGCAGGTATCAATTGCTGCAATTGCACAGCCTGTCTCTTTCTGGCACTGACTTATCTTTGTACAGAATAACAACAGGTAGACGAGGACTATCAGAATGGCAAAGAGAAGAGAATAAATGTCAAATCAGCATTTAGTGAGAAATATGAGGAAGGTATGATGAAACAATTCCATTATAGCAGGTTACCTGGTTACAAACAGTACTGAATTTCAGGATTTCTAATACAGTACCAAGGAAATAGTTCAATAGTCCAAGGTCTGGAACTCCCTGTTTAGTACCAAGGTGGCAGGAGTGTTTCTGTGTTGGTGGAAAACCTTGGTGCATCTGGTAAGAGAATGGATTCTGACATCAGTTTTGGTTACTCTACTAGTATGTTTATTTAGTTTGTTTATTTTTATTTTTTGTTTATGTCAGCATGGGCAACAGAAAAATTTGACTATATAGCCTAAAATGCTGCTAAAGGCAGCCTTCAAAAAATTCCTACATAATAAGGGAAGCCAAATTTTTAGCTGTGGCATTTTGCTGTTACTATGCTGCAGTGCTCACTGTTTTCAACAGCTAGCAAGTGAGAGTCTGCAGACAAAGGTTGGTAAGGAGTTCTTGGTCATTTTCAATATAGAGTATCCGCCCATGCATCATAGAATCACCAAGGCTGAAAGAGACCTTTAAGATCATTCAGTCCAACTGTCAGCATAGTGCTACCACTATAAACCCTAAACCACCAAACCATATCACCCAGTGCCAGATACAGATGCTTCTTGTCTCCAGGGATGGTGACTCCACCATCTCCCTGGGCAAACTATTCCAATGTCTGACCACCCTAACATTGAAAAAATATTTTCTAATATCTACTCTGAATCTCCCCTGTCTCAGTTTAAGGCCATTTCCTCTAGTCCTCTCACTGCAGGCATGGCAGAACAGACCATCCCTCACCTCTTTCAGGTAGCTGTAGAGAGTGATGAGGTCTGCCCCGAGCCTTCTCTTCTCTAGATGAAACAAACCCAACTCCCTCAGCTGTTCCTCGTATGACATGTTTTCCAGACCCTTCACGAGCCTTGTTGCCCTTCTGTGGACACTTTCCAAGACCTCAATGTCCTTTTTAAAGTGAGGGGCCCAAAACTGAATACAGTATTCAAGGTGTGGCCTCATCAATGCCAAGTACAGGGGGATGATCACTTCCCTAGTCCTGTTGGCTACACTACTCTTGATAGAGGCCTAGATGCCATTGGCCTTCTTGGCCACCTGTGCACACTGTTGGCTCATATTGAGCTGCTGTCAACCCGCACCACCAAGTCCCTTTCTGACAAACAACTCTTGACCCACTCCTCCCCCAGCCTGTAGCACTGCATGGGGTTGCTGTGTCTCAGGTGCAAGACACAACACCTCACCTTATTTGAACCTCATGCAGTTGTCCTTAGCCCATTGATCAAGTCAGTCCAAGTCTCTCTGTATTGCTTTCCTACCCTCAGGCATATTGACACTTCCACACAACTCAGTATCATCTGCAAAGTTACTGAAGGTGCACTTAATCCCCATGTCCAGATCATCAAAACCAAGCCCTGGGGAACACCACTAGTGACTTGTTGTTGGGAGTTGACCTTGTTTAACTTAGACATTAGAGCATTGGTATTCAATGGCATAATGGCATATGCAAATATGTGCAATGTCAGAAGACTCCTTTTAAAAATGCTTCTGTAGTGAGAGCTGTGGAATACTCTCAGTATTTTTTATGGTTAATGCTCACCTCTAGTGTTTTCTCCATCAGAGTGCAGTCTCTGATACAGCTGGGCCTCAGCTTATGTCTTGCAGACAACTAAAAGAGATTTGCCATTACTTCAAGTACCATCATGTCATTTGCAGGACAGTGGCATGCAGTAGTATGACAGCTATAATTCTGTAGTGCCAGAGACAGCAATTGCACACAGATGAAAAGACCTTGTATTCAAAATTCTTAGGAGGGCCCGTTGCAACAGGACAAGGAATAATGGTTTAAACTGGAAGGGGGTCAATTTAGATTAGATATAAGGAAGAAGTTTTTTCACAATGAGGGTGGTAAAACTCAGGAACAGGTTGCTCAGAGAGACAGAGGATGCCTCATCCCAAGAATTATTCGATGCCAGGATGGACAGGACCCTGAGCAACCTAGTCTAGTTGATGATGTCCCTGGTCATTGCAGTGGGGTTGGAGGAAATGACTTTAAAGTTTCATTCTAACCCAAACCATTATATGATTCTACAATTCTGTTGAAAGTTTGAATGTACTTTTCTTTCAGAAAGCTGATTCCTATGGCTTTCTTTTTCGTCCTTTTACTGTATCTCTGACCATACATCCCTGTTTGGGATATCATGCAGCTGAAATTACTTCTCTGTACATTAAGGCAGCTAATGATCCAAACTCCCGGAGACTCGGGCAGCTGTGGGGAGTGCGGGTCCCAGGCAGGCGGGGCCGGGGCGCAGGGGAGGCAGGAGGTGCTGAAGGACATTCAGACCAACGTTGCCATCTACTGGGGCCCTGCAGGAGCTGCCAGCTGCGTACAGCTGGAAAATCCTGCCTCCTGGCATTTGTAGCCTGGAGCTGGAAAGCGTGCAGGTAATAGCGTGTGTATGCCAGCAGCTAAAAAAAAAAGTCTCCAGGCCAGGTTTGTTAAAGCTGAGTTTAAAGAAAAGAGGCTTCCGGAACCTGGGCAAGGAAAAGGGCTCTTGGACTAAATGTGCTGGTGTCTCCCCCTTTCTCCAGGCAAAAATGCCACCACCACTATGGACATTTCCTTCAAGCAGTTTCTGCTGGTCTGTATGTAATGATACTTGTAAAGTATTCTGTACAAGGTGGTTTTGCTCATGTTCATTGCTGTGTGCCCAGAATGTGTCAATTTCCAGTGTAGCCAACCAGTATTTGCATCAAAAAGAAGTGTTAGTATGTCTGTGCTCCTAAGAGGCCCATAGCACTGTGAGGAAAAGAAAGTGATGCCCCATCTTCTTTGTTGCATTAATTATTTTCTTTTAAGTATATAATGCAGATAAATTTCTTAGGTGTATATCAAAGATCAATCTGTCTCTTACCTTTTAAATACACAATAAAACAAGTATGTGAAATGACATTTCAAAGGGCTTATTATTTAAACAGTTTCAACTTGCTAAAGGGCTTGAGCTCCTTCAGCTTTTCCTTTTCTTTTCCATCTATCCAGGATATATATGTTGATAAAAGATGAAAAATACATGTATTTAACAAAAAAAAAATGTCAAGTGTAAATTAGTTAGTGAGACTCCCCACGCCTGGACCTCTTTAAAATGTAAAAGGATCTCTACAGGCAGAGAAAAGCTATTTGTGCATGCTGCCAGGACTTGCTGAATAGGGAAGTTCAAAAGCAGATAATTCAGATCTCAATGTGTGATTTTACTGTCATACAAAATTTTGAACAGCAAAATATGGAAAAAGGCATGAAGTCATGGGGGCAGGAAGATGTCAGCCAGATGGGGTAGCCAATATTTATGTATGAATTACATAATTTGAATTACAAGAAGAAATTTGTTTTCAGAAAGACTTTATTTATATTTTCCTCTGAAAGTTTTCTTGGTGCAGGAAAGGATTTTCTATCTTCAGTTCAGCTAAAATGGACCAACTGGCACTGAGGGCTGGGATAATTAAGGTGCAACTTCAGCATAGATACATACATGTTTCAACAATTCATGCATCATAATAATAATTAAGCAGGTTTAAAGGCAGAAAAAAATGACTGTACACTAAGTACAAAATAAATGAGGCAAAAGGGAAGTAGTTTGTAACAGTAATTAGGAGAGTATGTAACTATTTTTTTCTCAATGATAGTTACATGATATGTTAAATCCACTTTTCTAGTTATGCAGTTGCTGAAAAAGTAACCTAGTAAGAAGTGTGATTTGTTCTGTTTCCTTGCTTTACTTTGGCATGTGAAGAAATTCCAAAATGAGTAATATAAATAAAATAAGATGTTTTAGTAGCAGACAGAATTAAATTGCTGTCCCTAGAAACTGCAGACAACCCAGCAATCTTCCAACAGTTTTTATAGCTTGCAATTCACCAAATGCCAATTGTGGAAATCTCCTTCCTGTCTGTCACTCAGGTTGCTGACAGTGGCATCCTTTTATGGACTCTTACCCTTTGCAGTTGCTTTCCCCCCCCCCCCCCCCCTCTGAAGAGGAGAAAATCTTCCAAAATCTTCACAGGTGAAGTATACCATATTTTCAGGAAGCACTGGGGAACAATCCTGCCTGGAGTGAAATAACACATTTATTTTGGGGATTTGCCAGTGCCCAAAATCCTAGTGGACATCAATATCTAAATGTTAGGAGGGATTGTAGGTTTAGTGTGTCAGCTTGGCTGTACAACAATTTTCCCCTCTGTATGCATCAAGATTTTTGTTCCTGATGGTATTATTTTGTTTAGCTATGAATTTCCACATGCTGTCTTGGTCTATTATTGCCCAGCTTGTGATTCTGTTTTTGCAAAATCTTGTTAAGCTGGCTCACTGACAGGAATATAGTCAGAGCAGTGAGCTGAATTTTGTTCATTTAGTACTAGCCTGCAGATAGAAATAGCCCTGGTCCTCTCCACTCTCTCATGTGCTGCCACTTCTGTCCACTTGAGGATTTTATGGTGAGGTGCCCTGTTGCCCCTTAGAAAGCTTTCTCTGGGGGGTATCCTCATTTCTTTACAATATTTATTCCCCCAGCAGGATCAGTGAAGACATGAACATCTTGGCCTCTGGAATAGATGCCACA
The DNA here is from genome assembly GCF_000695815.1 of Acanthisitta chloris. Classification (NCBI taxonomy): domain Eukaryota; kingdom Metazoa; phylum Chordata; class Aves; order Passeriformes; family Acanthisittidae; genus Acanthisitta; species Acanthisitta chloris. The sequence goes on from NW_008671013.1 coordinate 17,939, forward strand.
AATCAGTCTAGCACTTCTTTCTAATTTTAATGGAGATGAGCTGCTAGTTGTAATTTCTTGAATCTCTCAGTTAGGATGTAGGGAGACCATAAATCTTAGAGCAACAAACATCACCAAATCCTACACTTTGAAGTGAATAGGAGCTCTTGGGTCATCAGCACTTTTCAGAAACAGGCTGCTTAACTAGGTGTCCAAAGCCATTACAGTTATTTTCTTTTCTTTCTGAAAACTTTGGTCTCAATGTTTGAGGAAATACACAACAAATGTTTGTACAGTATGAGCAGTGCTTCCCTGAATAGCTTCAGACAAAGCCAATGGATACTGTAGCATCCAGACTCGGCAATCTTGTGCCAAGCCAAGCATATGGCTTGAAGAGTCATTGCATAAATTATTGTTACATCTTGTCTGGTGGGAGGGTTTTCTGTTTGTTTTCCATGTTATTATTAAATAAAAGAATGAATCAAACAAGAAAACCTAACCAAAATGTCAGGCTTGCTGTGGGGTTTTGTTTTGATTGGTTTGTTTGTTTGTTTGGGTTTTTTAAGTTTCTTCTATCAGGACTTTTCCCTTTCTTACATCTTTTCCTTTCAAAACTTACATGTGTATGGGATGTGATATACTAAACAATTGCTACAGTCATCTGCTAAAACATGTTTCTTTGCAGAGTCTAACATAACTAAATGTATGCAATATATTATTATGTTCTTATTTTTGCTTCCTCATTTTTGTCTTAAGCTGAAATTTCAGTACAACTCCATAGTCTCCATAGATGAATAATGAGTTAATCAAGCTGTGTGTTGTTACTTGAATTGGAGACTTTTTTTTTAAACAACTAGGACAGCTTTCCCAGTATATAAACTGAAACATAGATGAAAAAAATAGACCAATTTCTGATAAATTCTTGCAGGTCAGTTAGGAAGGGAGGGGAAGAAACATGAAGCTAGTACCATGGCTTATCATCCTTTTATGGATCACGTGGCACAAGTGTTTACATTTTATCTCAGGGTGAACTCTTCAGTCTGTGTCGGTTGGCTCATCCTGCCAGCAGCCTTCAGGAGCCTGGCTTGGTTGGAGCAACAGCCTGTGCAGTATGGGACTCATGTTTTAATGGCACAGCTATGCTTCCACCACAGTACTTTGTAATCTCTTTGTAAGCATATGGTCATATTTTTTATTAGGGGTTATTCTGTCTAAATAATCTTGCACTGAGACTTTGGAAGTTCACAGCTCCCCAAGTACTGCAAAGAAGTAGGTAAGAGCTGAACTACCCCAGTAGAGGAGGCAAGGGACATTCTCTGTGCTGGGAAGTGTGGTGCTTCACTATTGCTTGTAACTCTGCAGCATTGTTTGTGTTGCCTTCTTGACAGGCTGCAACAGAGCCATCAGCAATCTGAGCTCTACCTTTGTAAGCACGTGATCTGGACCTTTACTGTGTGGTGGTGGGTTTTGTGTTTTGTGGTGGTGGGTCCCTCAAGGCTCTCCTGTCCATAGGCACCAGCATGCTGATACTTGTGTCCTAGCAATTGCAGCCAGAGAGAGGAATGAGAATATGTAAAAGAACCATCTCTGCAGCCCCCAAGGTCCACAAAGAAGGAGGGGGAGAAGGTGTTCCAGGCACTTGGAGCAGAGACTCCCCTGCAGCCTGTGATGAAGACCATGGTAAGGCAGGCAGTCCCCCTGCAGCCCATGGAGGTCCACAGTAGAGCAGAGATCCATCTGCAGCCCCTGGAGGACCCCGTGCCAGAGCAGGTGGATGCCTGAAGGAGGCTGTGAGCTCATGAGAAGCCCACACTGGAGTAGGACCCTGGCAGAACCTGTGGATCCATGGAGAGAGAGAGGAGCCAATGCAGGAGCAGTTTTGCTGGCAGGACTTATGACCTTGTGGAAGGGACCCACACTGGAGTAGTCCATGAAGAACCACAGCCATGGGAAGGATTCACTTTGCAGGAGTTCGTGGAGCATTGTCTCCTGTGGAAGGGATCTGTGCTAGATAAGGGGAAGAGTGTGAGGGCTCCTCCCCCTGAGGAGAAAGGAGTGGCAGAGAAAACACATGAACACAGCCCCCATTCCCCTGTTGGATGTAAAATTAAACCCAGGAAGAATGGAGGGGTCAGGGGAAAGTGTTTTTAAGATTTGGTTTTATTTGTCATTCTCCTACTCTGATCTGTATGGTAAAAAAAATTAATTTCCTCAAGTCAAGTTTGTTTTTCCCATTACCGTAACAGGTGAGTGATCTCTCCCTGTCCTTATCTTGACCCATGAGCCTTCATTGTATTTTCTCTCCCCTGTCCAGCTGAGAAGGGGAGTGAGCAGCTTTGGTAGCCACCTCACATCCAGCCAGGGTCAATCCACACACAACCTGAGGACCCTGAAGAAAAAAAATAAATAAACCAAACCAGATATACGATACTTCAGATATGCTCTCGTCTTTCTTATGCTTTGGCTTTCTGCATCAGTTCACAGGATGTTTGTTGCTGCTCATATCTTCAGAAAAGTTTAGTCCTGACAGAGGGGGAATTGAAAAAAATCAAAGGAATGAGTCAATGTAGGGCAAGACAGACAAAGTTCAGCACCTCTCACTGGCAAACCTTGCAGTGGTCAGTAAAGCATGGTTAATATCTGTGGGATACTGTAAGACAATTGATTTAGGATTTGGTTTTCTGTTGGAGCTAGTGATGATAAGATACACAGTATGGCCCAGAGGAACTTTCACAAATTTCCTTAATGGTGGAATTGCTGCAGCTGCACTGATATTGGAGGCCCTGATCAAAATTAGCTTGCATTTATATAGAAATGCTAAAATTTCAGTTTTGAGTGCAGGGTTGGCATTGCCTACAGATAACGTGCATTTCCTAATAGTTCAGGTATCTTGGACCCTTCCCCAAAATGCATTCAGTGGATTCAGTTACTCCCGTGTGCTCTTTAACAGCTGCCACGTGCCAGAATTTGAACTGCATCCATCAAGGTTGACATCAATGCTCTCAAACTGAGACACACCAGCATGTATATGTGTCTATATCTATATGGAGGCTGTATGACAATGCAATAGGTTGAGCTCTGGTTTATTGCTTGCCCATTTTCTGAAGGTTTAAATGTTCCTCTCCTGACCCTGGCTTTTTAGGTCATACAGCTAGGAATACAAAGTAGATTTGCAAGAAGTAACTGTAGTTACTTGATGTATTGCTGTTCTTTAAGTAACCAGACACAGAAGCATCATGGCACAGCCTTCAAGATACTGGGATGGTCCCCTAGACTTGTCCTCCTCCTGCAAGAGAATCCAGTGCCTGAAGGTCTAGACCTTCCTATTTGTCTTCTCAAAACTGAACTTCATCTAGAGGAGGGTGAGAGACTCCTCTCCAGAACAGGGATCATGTGAGCAGGTGAGATTTATAAAAGAGCATCTTAGTGTAAACTGTTGTGCTGTGATGGCTGGAGCTGCATGAGCAGTGGTCCCTTTGGAGGGGTGCAGGGTGCCTCATTTCAGAATGTGCTTGGTTACTTTTATTAGAGTCCTTTGAAGTCAGTTGCATGGACACAAGGGCATTTTGAATAATTTGCAACGCAGGCAGGAGACATCTCTGGGTGGCACTTTGCTCTTGTCATTCTCTTGAGGCAAAGGCCAAGGGACAGATGAAACTCCCCATGTAGAAATGAAAGGGGAGGGGAATCTCATTTAGCCAAACATTCAAATTTATAAACTGCTTTGTAATTTCAGAGCTATACTCATCTATTGGCTTTCCCATTAAAAATAGAAAGACTGCCAGAATTTCTTCAAGCCGACAGATAAGAGCAATTGACAATTGTCCATCTTTTTGGTCACTGCTGAAATCATTGTCAGCACAGCCTTGAGCTGACAGAAATAAGCATAAAGCTGAGAACCTTCCCAGAATAGGAGAAGGCATTTGACACAGTTTTACTAGTAGCTGGGTACATACATGCTGGTCAATTGGCCAGACTGGAACTATGAATATATTTGAAAAAAATTAATGTTGTTAAATGCTTAAGCCATATATATTGCTTTTAAACAACAACAAAAATACTTGTTATGATTTTTTATAAGTTGCACTAAAACAACTGTTAATAAAAGGGAGAAGTTTCTGTGTCAACAGGTGAAGAACAATCACACTTTTCCAGGATTTTTATTTCAAATTCAAATGGGAATCACTCATGCATTGTTGTTTTGGTGGGGGTGTTTTTTGGTACTTGTTTGACTGTTTTTTAAATTCCATTTTTGTATGATTTTGAAGCAAAAGTCTTTTTTTTTACTGGCTGATGATGAAAGCAAAGCTGTCCTAATCTATTTTTGTTGTCCTAGAAATCTGAAAAAAAAAAAAAAAAAAAAAAAAAGAAGAAAAATTGAAATTGTGAACACCGAGTTTGTTTGGAAGAGAAGGTGAGAAGGTGTAAGGAAGTCTTGTTTGAATGTGTGGATAAAATAATTCTTAGGATATGTGGCACCAGATATACTAGATGTAATTTGTGGATTTTTTTGTAACAGTACTACAAACTAGAATAAATACATGGTTAAGGTTAGTTTTGCCTGCTACTTTTTATTACTCTTTGTATCACTTTTATAAATTTCCAGGGGTTGTTTAAAAAAACTAATATATTTAACTTTGAAATATCTCTGAAGTTTACAGCTAGATAGGATCTCTCTCAAAGTTTTCCATGAGGTGCAGCAAGCTGTTTCAATACATGCTGCCAATTTCTGTATTTTTGATACCAAGGTTGTTTTCATGACCCAGTAATTTAGGTGGGCTTGCAATGAGTGGCCTTATTTTGCATGTAGGATTACCAGTGAAGAGCAAAAGCTGCTCCTAGTTTCTCTAAAAGGCTTGTCTTCTATCTGGATCTTTTGAAGGTTACTTTAAATGAGAAACACTCCAACAAAAATAACAGCCTAACTTTGCAAGACATTTTCATCTGAACTTGTAATTAAAAATATGTGGTTTGAGTCTCTCCCTGTGAGAGAGGGAAATAAATCTTCTGCTTAAGACAGCTATTATATCTGGTGCCACATATCTGGTTGTCTCTACAGGTCCCTGTTAAAGTAGAGTTGTAGGCTTATTAGCATCCTATTAATATGTGCATAAAATGTAGTCTGTGTCTGAGCCCAAATACACAAGCTGGGAAATCAAAGAGAAATCCTTCACACCTTTTGCTGGCTTCATCCTGAACTTTTATTTAGCTTAAAACAACTTCCTTAGGAGAATTTCCTCTTCTAAAGGAAACACTTTTCTCCATACTTAACAGGGGAATACTGCATTGAATTATTTTTGGAGTGACACAGCCACCATTGGGAGAGAATTGCTTTAATCACGACATAGGAATCTTAATTTGTCTTGTGTAAAATATCAATCAATTTGAAAAGTATTGACTCATCTGAGGCTTTTTTTTTCTTTATAGGTAAAGACTGGAGAAATGTTGAATAGACAGTATTTTCACTTGTATTATCAAAAGCTTATAAAGAAAGGACTACAAAGGCTGCACTGTGTTACAAGTTTATTCTATTTATATGAACAATAGTAGTACTTGTTTCTGAGTACATTAGGGATACTACAAAATTACCTCTAAAACTCGGGTTGGTTTAATACTGACTTAGATATTGCAGTGGAAAAACCTTGTATTTAACAGTTATTGCAATTTAGAATTCTTTCCGTTTAGCTGACAATAACAAGCAGTAGATTTAGGCTGAATTAATATGTCATTATTAAATTGAAATAAGCGGTTTGTACAAGTTTAAAATTCAGTGTTTAATTTAAATGCTTTCTGAACCAGTGCACTTTGGCAGTCAGACAGAACTGTTCTAGTTGCAAAGTCAAGTAGACTGCAGTCTGATGCTAGTTAAGCACTGTCCTTTTCCCAGGCAGACAGAGAAACACCCTAATAACTTTGCCAGGCAGAAAAGAAAAAAAAAATGTTTCCCTAGTACAGTACTGACTATTTTGTATTCACATTGAACTTTGGAAATGTGATAAATAGGATTTTGTCAGCTTACACACATCTCTGATAATGTTTTTCCTTCACTAGTAGTCAGACTGTCATTTGACTATTACTGGTTTTTTAAACTTGTGATGTTTTGGGAGTCCAGTGGCAACTGGCTGTGGAAAAGTGCATTTCCTATCTCTTCTTGGTCAGAGCTGGTTTGAAAAGTTACACCTGAGATCCTGGACTGGACTGCAGAATCACTTGAATAAGTTGTCAGGAATTGTGGCACTCTGTGTGTGCGAGAAGGATACACAGAATGAGATGTAACTTGCCAGAATGGGAATCATATTCAAGGTGGCATTTTTATAAAGTAAGCTGAGAGTTACAGGTGGGAGGGGATAGGATAGATCCCTGCATACGCTGTTTTGTCTGGTGCCTAACAAAGTCTCAAGTGTGCCTCATGCACTGTTAGGAATTGTTTAAAAAAATTAGGGAATTCTGTTAAAGCTTGAGGCTTGAGAACAACTTCATTTGGCCATGGAAGCTGAAGTGCTTTTAATATTAGATCAGTTATTTATGTCCTTTAAATAAAATTAATTTTAATAAATTTCCAATAGCTTTATGTTGTGCAAACCACCAAAAGTCTATTTTTATATTTTGTTCTTCGAGTTTTGGGTTTTTTTAAAGAAACATTTTCCCCTTTTATTTTCCTGCCTTGCAGTCACCAGTGAAAGTGCCTCCTGAATTGCCTGCAGCCTGATGATTGCTGGTAGCTGTCCTGCAGGACCAGCATGAGCAGCCTCCAGGCAAGCTCTTCCCTCACTCCTGTGTCAATAGGCCTGAAAAAGTCCCTGTATCCAATTACTAAGCTGTCATAAATATTTGTAAAAGTATGCTAATGCTTCTTTTTACAGGAGTTCCTTGTACATTATTGCTCAGGGCTTTCACAGCACTATTTCCCATTGTATGTTAATGTCAAATGAATACATGGGTGTCTGGAAAACTCAGGCTTCTTCTGCCTGGACCTTCACACACAAAATGGTTGAACTTTTCAAGCCTTGTCAACTGTGTCATGGAAGCCTTGAAGTTTAAAAAGAAACAACAGCTCAAGTTTTCTTCTATTCCAGTATCTTAAGCTTGTTTAAAGTGTATGTTTTCCACAGTGAGTTGTATACATGGATTGAATGCCAATATAGAAATAAAATTAAATTTAAAAATAAAAACCAACAATTTTTTTGGCCCAAGACCTATCTGTGGAGGAGACCCCATTTGTAGAAATGAATGGATCAGCTCAGGTGTCTTGTTGTAAAGGCCTGTAGATGTCTCATTATGTCTCATTATGTCTCTGCACTTATGTTCATTAGCAGGCATGTCTGCATGACCCTGATGGGCCCTGGAGTGTGTGGGGCATAGAGCAAACAACAGTGGTGATGAAAAGAAGCATATTTAAATAAGTGATTGTGGTTGATGACAAACTTTAAATCAGCTTTATCCCTAGCATTTTAATCTGGAAATACTTTATATACATTAAAATATGTAGTGAAAGGCTTTACAGCTAATCACCTTAGACCTGCAACATACTTTGAAGTGAGCCTCCAGTTGTCCCTCCTTGGCACTTGGCAGCTCACATCATGAAGTGGGGCTGAGGTCAGATGGATGGACAGATGGAGGATGTGCTTTGCCTCATGTGTGCCAGCTGCTAGCAGATGATTTAGTCCACAGATCCAGAGAAGAGGTAGCTTAAAGTGAAAAGACCAAAATGAATGCTGAAACCCCAACACTGACTTGCATTCTGCAGACTGAGCTTCCTCTGTGCTGTGCTAATGTAGATGTGGCCAGAGATGTGCATCCAGTCTGTAAACTGTATTAGGACTTAAAACCTTTAGCTTGGGTATGTAATTCATTGGTATATGAGCAGATATTCACTCATTTTTAATCTTGACAGCTATTTATTTTTGAGCAGATAACCTAAAGACTGCAGACCTGGATGGTCCAGACTGTGTTACAAAAGCTAAAGTCTGTGGGAGCAAAGGATGGTAATTTTGGAATTTTTCTCAGATGCTTTTTTTAGATGAAAAAATTATGGAGAATGTTGAAGAAGAAGGGGAAAACTGACTACAGGAGAAACTGAGAGCTGGATTCTGCTCTAGAGGAGGACCTTAATTGGTTTCTCTTTTGGATGTAGCAGATATTAGGAGAAAACCCCCACAAAGTGTGTCTGCAGTAAAGCAAGGCATTTAAATACATGCTTTAATGCTCACCATCTTTCTGAACCCAAATCTTGCAGTTGCTCTGCGTAGGAATGTAGGTATGTAATGGGTTATGGAGAGTGGGAGTGAGTGAGCATATGCAGTGTAGATGCTGCTTTGCTCCACTCATTGCCTGCAGATGCCCAGGCTTTGACTGTTTGTGAGCTAGCATCGTTGGAAACTGGGGCTGTAAAACTGTAGTGTGTGACTTGTTGATCTCCATGGTGTCTCCTGGTGTTTCTGTTTTATGGTCCTTTTGCATCTCTCAAGCCTTCCCAGTGCTTGCATTACTGGAATGCAGCACCAGACTCTGGGACAAGACAGGTGAAATGGTTGTAAACTAACAAGAGAATGAAAGCTTTTGCTCCTCTCCTCAATAATTTTGGATTTGAATAAGATTGTTAGCTGGACAGGGTTATAGTTTATATTTAGAGGAACACAAATTGTGAATCACTGTGTGTAGGTCAGTGTTTCAGTTGTGATCATGACAGTTGCTTATTAACACCTGAATATCAGTATAGTGCTGGTAGGTATCACTAAATCTTTTCAACCATCCACAGCAATGCAGAGAAAGCCAAATCTCATGTCTATGTTTTAGCTGCTTTGTGAGATGAGGCTCTGACTTCTAGAATTTAGAGCCACTTTTAATCAGATGCTCACTTAATCATCTTTTTATGCTTTCTCCCCATTTTGTAAATAATTGACATGAGAATGGAAAATCCTAAAGGGGGTCACAGTAGGAAATGAACAGAGAAAAACACTAAATGTTTAAGTTGCCTTTTCTCAACCTATATTTGAGTACAGTTTATTCAGGGCTTATGAAGCACATTGTTTTTCCCATCCAGGGAGAAACTGGGCTCCCAGTGACTAAAGATTATGTATGTTACCAGCACAAGCCTGAATTTTTCAATTTCTTTGGCAGTTAGCCTTGCAAGAATGTCTGGTGTGAATCTCATCAAAGTATTAAATGTTGTTCCCTGTTTAATGTAAATATTAATGGTTTAAAAGAGCTTGCAAAATGCAGTTGGTTTGAGCAGGTTCTTTTGTTCCGAGATCTTTCTTTGTGTGGAATTGCCTACATTTATAAGTAGTAAATGCTAGCATATACTTAGCTGGCATGGAGAAAAAGAAATAGTGCTGTTGGTTTTAGTAGTGCAAGAGGTACCATTGAGAGATATTAATAGCTGTTCTTATTGTTTGCAAGAATGTTATGCAAAACATAAACAGAACCTTGAACTGCTGAAGAACAACAGATGTGGAAAAACTATTGTCTCTAATTGACACCATGGTGTTGGATGCATGGAAACAGTGAGCCAAACAAGTTCCTCCTCTGGGTTAAGCTTCATTTCTGATCCCTGGGGTGATACTGTGTTCCCATCTTTCCCCTTTGGCCAGCACTACCAGATCTGTCCTCTACTTGGTAACATATACCCACTAAATGTTTCAGATTTTAATTACTATATGTCTGTCCTATTTTACTGGCTAACAGGTTTGAAACAATTTCTTGACATTCAGAATTTGAACCTCATTTGCTTGGGGGAACAGAACAGTGTGAACCTTATTTCTTTAGGAAAACACACAAAACCTCCCCAAACCTCTGACTATAATAGATTCAGTGATCTACAGTTTGAATGATGGAGGGTGTAATAAAATTTTTTTCCATGGGATATTTAAATTTTTACTTTCTTTGTAAGCCCAAATACTGTGTGAATTTTTCACAAGTGTGTGAATCTTTATAATGCTTCCTAATCTTGTAGCATGGGATTCCTCTTGACATTAGCAGCTAAAAGTGAAGTCTCTCCCCTAAGCTAGTAATCTATGAAGAAATTTCCCACTCTCCCCACCCCCCACAGCTGAAAGCAATGCCAGGATGATTCATCTCACCTGTTTTACTCACCTATGCTAGAATGGGATAAATGGCAATCTGAAGGCACTTATCTCTTTCGCTTGACTACAGAAGGAGCCTAGATGACTGGCTTCTGTGAGCCACCTATTTCTAGGTGGCTGTAGAGCTGGGAGACTACCTCTTTTGATCCCAGTGGATAAACTGAAGTTTTCAAAGATGTTTTCTTAGTGCTGAAAGGATTGCTGATGTATATGCACACAGTTGTACAAATAGTCTTACCTTTCTTATTTGTGTTTTGTGTATGGATTTATGTACACTTAAGTGATCAGCACTTAAGTGTATAACTTTGTGTCCCAAATTTCTTTCGGAGAAGTAGCAAGACAAAACTGAAATGTGTCTGTGGAGAAGTTATGCAGGCACAACTCCTTTCCCACAGGGGAACAGGGCAGCTCTCACTGTAATGACTGAAGCCCCCACCAGTTTGGTATCTGGGAAAGGCCAATCTAGGCTAATCTCAAACGCAATAAATAAACCTCGTTCTGAAAATTTGGTAAATGTCCATGAAAGTTGTACCCTTTTAGTTGTGGAGGAGGATGCCTGAGTTCGCATGTAGTAATGGAGCAGCAGCAGATTCCAGCTCAGTTCAGTTCTGTGATAAGTCTAGATCTGTGGAAATGGGCAATCTGGTTAGCATTCCTGTACTCAAGTTTCTCTATGTGTAGTTTTTCTGTATTGCTGAGGAACATCAGTATCTGGATTGTTTCAGTACACTAAACTCCATTATGCAGTACACCTGTCCCAGCATGCCAGGAAACAGCACTTGGTTCCCTGCTCAGCTGAGAGGAATCAGACAGGTACTGAATTTCTCTACGTTGGTGGCCATCTGGTCTTCTTGAAGTGCTGAGCTGCAAAGTAGGAACAGTGAGAAGTCAGCACTGCCAGAGTACTAGGTGGTTGCTAGACACTTCCTGTGACATGGGCACTGGACAGATGAGCTTAAGGCATACACAGCTGGTTAATCTTTGAAACTCATCGGATAGGTGTTCTGAGAACTCTGTCACAGAGTTTATCCTTCTGTTGCAGGTGGTTTTCAGTGCAAATTGTGAGGGCTGTTGCATGCAGAGGCTGCACAGCTCTGGGATGCTGCTGGAGGAGTAGAGTTGGGACCTTCAGTGAGAACTGTTGGCAGAGGCAGTGGAGAGAGCAAGGGGATGAGTAACTGGGCACACTTTTTCCAAAAGTCAGTGGGGATTTAACATCTAGTGCTATTCGAAATTAACTCACTCATCTACTGATGTCTTTTTTTTTTTTGAAATGGCAGAAACAGGAAAAAAAAATATCTAAAAATTAAGGAAAATCAAAGAGATGTGGAGAGCTCTGAATTAGCACAGTCATGGTCTGCTTCCCTTGTTGTCTTGTAATGCCAAAAGCATCAAGAAACTACAAACTTCAACTGATGCTTTGATTATATTTCTTCTAGTGGTGATGATGGAAGCA
>NW_008671013.1:29476-30331 GCF_000695815.1 Acanthisitta chloris
TGAGTGGTTGATAGGACAATGTTAATTTAGTGGAGTGTGTTGTTTCACCCATATTGTGTTATATCGTGACACATTAGAAAGAGCTCTCAGTTCTCTGTGCTGGACTCTGACTTTCCTCTGGTTTTTTTCAGTGCTAGAATGCTGCAAAAGTACTTCTTCATTTTGGAAAAACAGTGGCAAATTGGCCAACTCTTAGTTTGGGAGATTACAACCTGTTTTTATTTTTTTATCTTACAATCTCAATGCAAAATGAGAATCTTATTTTAAGTCACATTTCAATAAAACACTGTATTTCCTAAGGGAAGATGTAAGGCACAATCTATAAGTGACTTTAAAAGGCTTGGGTAATTTATTGAGGTTCTTTGGATAGTAGATACAAAAGATCTTACAGTTGATACAAAATACTTTGCAGCTGACATAAGGATCTAGAAATTGCATATATTTTGTGCAGTGTTTTTGACTGAAGTAGAATATGTTTTTCTGTTGCTCTTTGTTAATTGTTGAAGACCTTGACTTCATTTTAAGAACAATATCCTTTTTGCTCTGTTCTACCAGAAATGTTGTGATTTTAAAAAATAATTTCCTTTTTGAAAAAATCAAGAATTCACATATATTTCTCTGTGAGCCTATTTTCCTGACCTCAGCCATTGTGTTATGCATTCTACTCAAAAAGAGAAGTTGAAAAGGAGCAAGAGAGAGAGAGAGACAAAGAGGACAAGGATCACAGTATCTCAATTTTATTTTCTTTCCTGAAGAGTATTCTCTTTGGACAGACAGTAATTGTAGTTTCTAATGACACAAACTTGAAGGGAAACAGAAGAAGACTACAAACAGGTTTATGGGCCTATCAGCAGG
>NW_008671013.1:30351-30755 GCF_000695815.1 Acanthisitta chloris
AACAGCCTGTTGTTTCCTAAGCCTGAGTTTGAGAGTGTTATGCCAAAGTATTTGAGGAGGAGCTAGAGCACCAGGCGGTGTAAAGGATACCTGCTGGGCCCTAATTGGTGCCCACTGTTGTTAATGGCTTCCTGTGGCTGAATGTTTACTTGTCATTTGTTTTGTGCTTTGTTTCCCAGCTACTGGAAGGAAAAAAAAATACTGGCCAAAACTTTATTTTGCTTTTAAGTGGACATCCTTGGACATCAAGTGCCATGCTGCAAATTGTCTCGTAACACTAAGTACCTTGAGACTATTCCTTAGTCCTGTTACTATCTGTTAGGCTTCAAAAGTTACATTTGCTTTGGATATTGCTTTTGAATTTGAAAAATTACCTGGGTTTTTTTTCAATATATATTAATTAT
>NW_008671013.1:30794-56337 GCF_000695815.1 Acanthisitta chloris
ATGCAATATTAATGTCTGGGGCTTTGCCTCCTGCGAAAGTTTGCATGATTAAGTAGTTTTAAAATACCTCAGATAATACCATTCTACTTTTAAGCATCTGTTTTCTTAAAATGTCAATTTATCTTATAAATCTCAATTTTTGTGGGATACCTATGAGTTGTCTGTGAATGATGAAGAGTTAAACCTGGCATGCTCAGAACTTCCCTGCGAAAGTTTCCATTTGTAATGCAGCTGCAGTCTGGTTTGGTGGTATTTTTTTCTCTTCTAATCTAACGGGACTAAATAGAAAACTCTCCAGGTCAATGTTTCAGACCCTTTTCTTACTCTGTCCTTGGTTTCTCTAACAAGACAGCCGGTTATTACCAGCTATGGTGTGAACACCTCCCTGCTGGGAAAAAGGAGTGAAACTGCTATTTTTAACTAGACCACTGAATAGTTTGTGGTGGCTAACCATGTATACACATTACTGATGAAGGAGGAATTAGAACTAGTAAAAACATCCTAATCCCATAATCTTAAATCATCTCCTTCTCCTACACTGGGTTGTGGGGCTTGGGGCTTTTTAGTGGTGCCAAGGGACATTTAGTAATCCTAGAGAGCAACACAGACTTCCGAGAAAAAAAATACCTACATCTCAATTTAGTAGCTAATTCCTACTCTGCATACCTCTGTTTTTAAGAATTTTTAGATATTTGTCCTCTGTTCACAGGAGTATTCAGCTTGATATGCAGAAACATAATATAGCTGCAAAGAACTGAATCAGTTTGTTAGTGATAAGGCAACGTTTGAGAGCCAGTTCCACCTATAGCAGTAATATGTTAGATTTCAGACAGTGTTTGAGATGTCCTCAGAGGGAGACCAGACAATGTGGGACTAAGTTTCATTGAAGTACAGAGGATTTTATCTGTGGACGTAAATCTATTTCCTTGATTACCATTGACTGTCATTACAGCTGTGTCACAAACATATCTCTTCCATATGCATTTGCTTGTACACCTTGCAGATGCACTGTCCACAGAGTATTATGTCATGCTGGTTTGTATTGCCACTCTAGACAGCACCATCTGGAGGTCTCCTTTATCAGACATGGAGCTTGGAATCTACTAAGATCTTGAAGGAAACTTTACACACTGTAGAAGACTCGGATTTGGGCATGGAGTTCCAAATATTTAATCTGTGCTTGCCTAGGTACTGAAAAGAGGGAAGGAAGGCAGGTTCAAAATTGTCCTTAACATGTAGCCAGGCAGGTTTTTCACTTTGTAGGCTGATCTCAGAAAAAGCACATCTAACGAATTTGGGAGCCCTTTTCTGTAATTCCTGAAGGATCTTTACCTGTAAGAAAACAAGAGGCATCTAAACTGCTTTCCCCTGAGTAGGAAAATGGTGATCACAAAACAGCAGAGGCAGGAATAAACAGATTTGCCCCATCTTCAAGGAGAACCTTAGTATATTTTAGGGTATTCTTATTCCTAAGTATGTCTCTAACACATCTTCTGGCATTTAGCAAGGTATTTGCTATCTTTGATTTGTTCTAGTTATTGAGTATTAAATACTGTAGCATATTTATTATCTTTCTCAGGTTGGAAGACTAAACTACAGAACCAACAGGACTATGAAGACATTTTGATGCTGGTTCCATTAGGCTGTCATAATTCACAACTCCGAGAAAAACCCAAGGACATAAAATTAAAAAGTTAAATTTCTCACACACTTGGTCATAGCTGAATATTTAAACAGTTTAGTTGGGGGGTGGGGGATGTGGAAATAAGCCCCAAACCAAAACTGATTGCAAAAAGTGACAGCAAGAAGGCAGCAAGAATAGAAGCCAGATCTTTAAGTGTTGTAGGAGTGTGTAACATTAAAATCAGTGCATCTGTGCTCTTATTTTTGTCACCTGAGAATCAAGCCCAGTAATATGGTGTTATCCCTCTAGAGTAATTTCTCTCTTTTTCATTTTTTTTCTGCTTGTTAAACAAAAGTACATTGCAGTCTCCAAAAAAGGGAAAACTAAAGTACATTTCAAATAGACATATGAAACACCAAAATCCAAAGTGATCTTGCAATTATTTTAATAAAAAAGAAGCCTCTATGCCAGAATATGTCAAGTCTGATTAATTTGCCCAACATGTTTTGCACAAGTGGTTTTCATGATTGACTGTACTACAGCATTAAACTGATTATTCAAGTATACTACTCTTTGGGTTAGGGATGAGAAATACCTCAAGGTTTGGTTTCAATACTTTTTGTATCACTTGCTCATGCTGATCATCTTAAAAGTCATTGAAATAAGGAGATGATGTTCCCAGTCTTTGTAATCTTGCTCCTCTCTTAACCCTTCCCTAATTATTTTGCACCCTTATGTTGGTATTTTTACCACAATCCTGCAAATATAGACTTGGTTTACTGCAGCTATTCCATTAATCTGAACTTGCCTGTTGAATCAATGCTGCCAGATCTGTGAATTAAGGGAAAAGAGTATTAGTTGATTAAAACTGTGAGGCTGATTTCTATAGAGGTGTCTTGATCTCCACCAGTAGATCTGGAGCATGGATTACTCTGCACTTACACTCTGCTTATAGTATAAAATATCTTGTCTTACATGAATCTATGAGTACTAGGATACTAAGAAATTTAAAAATAATAGAGAAAAATTCTAGTCTAGAAACTGAGTACTCAAGGGTTGGAAAGTTGTTGAAACGGAACCATTTTCACTCTTTTCACAAGCTAGCAGTAAAATTCTGGTTATGGTTTTTCTTTGACTTTACATTTATTTCTTCCAAACCTTTTCCTTCTGGGGCCTTTCTAAGAACCAGAGCAGCTGACCATGGTTTCTCTAAGCCAAGGATGTGAGCAGCTGAAAAAAGTAAGCAAAACAACAAAAACAACAACAAAACAGTTGTGCTTTTGAACAGTGCTACTTAGACTGGTATTATGGCATCCAAAGTCATTCCTCCCTGTGTCTAAGCTTTGCTTGGTGCTGGAGAATAGTGAAGACAGCTACCATGAGCTGGTCTACTCTGGCGGGAGACCCACTGCCTCAGTCCTTGTTGAGGACCTGCCTCCATGTTTTAAATGCATATATAGGCAAAATAATTCTTTTGCTGATAGATGTTCCCTGAAAAAAATAAGTTCTTCCAGCAGAACAGCACTTTTGCTTGTCAAGCTGTGGCTTCACTGTGGTTTTGCTAGAGCAGTTGTGTCCCATGGTGGTAGAATTGCTCCTTGCCCTTCCCTGCAGTATTCTCTAGTCAAATGGCTGCCTGGCAAGGTTTAAAATTTGGACCTAGCTTTAGGAACATGCTCATCCAGTTCCTCGGTTCTTTGTGACTTCTCAGTTGTGAAGAATGAAGATTAACACACTTATGTTTTTCTTGGAGGGCTTAGGATGATCCTTTTATTTTACTTTAAATTTGAGAGTGAACTCATGTACACCTGCATAACATGGGAATAACACTGTGCTGTATGGTGGTAAGGGACTGTAGAAAGTTAGAGGAGAGAAATATTAATTATTCAGGCAGTGTTTCTAGGTTAGGAAAGTTCTGTGTCAGATTTAGAGCCCTGCTGCTGCCATTAGACAGAAACAAAAAAAACTAAAGAAAAGAATCTTGGTCAAGGTATCCAGGTTTTTGATGCTCCACACAAAAAAACCTAAGTGGCATGGATGTAAGGAGAGTGTTCGAGGGTATATAAGTAGAAGAGTGACATAGAGATAAGGAGGGTGCAAACGCTTAGAAGAAGCTTTATTGGTGTTTGCCCCAATCTTCTTGGTAGAACACCTTCCCTTCCAGCCCATTATGGCCAGATGCTGTAAACTGAAAATGCAAAAAGGGCATGTTTGAAGGATGTGATGAAGGGTGCTTGGAAAGACTCAATAGCACTCCCACTTTCAATTATATTCATTGAAGGGATTTGTTCTGATGACTGAAAACTGTTTTGGAAAAAAAAGTAAAACACTTTTCAAACAAGTTGGCAATAAAAACTGCTTCACTGAAGGAAACAAAAATATCTCCCATTTTCACTTCAGGCCCCTTCTCACCTCCTCCCCTCAAACCCACTTGTTTCCCCTCTTTGTGTACAGTTCACCAGCTGTGCCCTGTGAGATGAGCTGGGGTGGGTCGTGTTCCTCACACCTCCATGCGATGCACACATCACTCACCCAATCTGCCAGACTTAGCAGTATTTCTTGGGCCAGACTGTCAGGTTGCTGAGGATAAGTGAGGGTTTAATTTGCAGTTTGCATTCTTTTCCTAAGTACTACATGCTCTGGAGAGAAGTCAAAAGCAGTCCTATGATTATGAACAGTTCCATCCATCTATCTTTTAATTTAATAAAGTCAGTTCTGTCCAGAAGGTATTTCACAGGTTGGGCCCACTAAGCTCATTTATATTTCAGGGGACAAAAATAACATCCTTTTTCTACAGGAATGAAAAATATGGTGAGTCTTGGTCTCTTCTTGCCAAATTAAATATTCTCATCTTAAATCCAGAATTTTTTATTGTGCATAGATATACCTGTGGATATTTTGTGCCTGAATTTGCCTGTTTTGGGCGTGCAATTTGCTGTATAAATGGCTATGTTTGCTATCTAAATTAGGTACACAGTTCCATACTAGAATTTTCTATTCAATGTATTTTACAAATTTAGAGTCTGTTTATCAAACCATAACCTAGACAATGAAACAGTTTGAAAGAAAAGAGGAGTCATATGCTTTTGGTTTGGGAATTATAGAACAGAAAACTAGGACTTTATCCTGTATGTTTGACAATATGCCTTAAATTTTTATTTGTAAATACAAAAAGTGTTTTACATGACCTCTAACCTTTGAGTAACATGGAAAGACTTAGCATTGGTGAATTCTGGAAATACAAGTTACAGAAGTAGTTTTGTAAATGAAGAAACTAAGGACTGGTATATCTAGTCTGCTAAGGCCATTTTACAGTAAGAGATGATATTTTGATCTTATTTCTCTCCTTTTATTTTTCCACTTCTTTTTTTTTCCTGATTCTAGTGATGGAACAGGCAAGAGAAGTGAATTTATCTTTCAAATAAGGTTATTAGGCTTTAAAAAACGATTAAAAAAAAGGCTAGGGAATGTTTTGAGACAAAACTTTAACCATCTTTTGGTTTAATTTTAATATACTTTTCTTGGTCTCCTTAACATGAGGCAGGTGTTCTTAAGTGATACTCCCATTTGATGTTGTGATGTGATGCAGCTTTCTTCCTCTTCTCAGAAGCACTGAAACCAAACACTATAGTAAGTGATCATCAGAACAACTTTTTCCCTATCTCCAGACTTGTAGTGTATTCATCACTGTTATCTAAATGATGTAACAACATCAGCAATTTTAATAGCATTTGTATAGAGGACTTTTCTCTTACTTGTCCTATGTCCTCATCTCCAGTGGTGAAAAATGGGCCTGCTAATGCCCATTTATTTGCTTGCACAACTTCAACTGGGTCTCTTGCAGCTGATGTCATTGTCAAGGCTCCAGGTCATAAGCTAGGTTTTGAAGGATTTAAGCTACAAGGCTGAGGCTTTTAAGGTAGCCTTTAATGTGAGAGGAAGAGCTGACTGATTTGATGTGATGAATGCTTTTCTTTTGATCAAGAGAACTTCAGCCTCCTGGCCAGCTTAAGACCCAGCCTCTCTCCTCCCAGTTAAACTAGCGAAAAGCATGCTCTGTGGACTCAACAGTATGTAAAGCCTTGATGGACCTCAAGTTGAGCAGACCTCCTCGATCAAACTGAAGATGCTGCTTACACCACCTCCCCCAGCTGTAGTTTCCTCTGGAAGGATCTCTTCTATAGCATCACCTGGCATGGAAGATTTCCCAGCCATCCCACTGCCACCTTGGCAGCCTGCACAGCAGTAACGGGACACTTCACGGAGAAGCCCTGCATTGGTTTGGGGAAAGTGGGTGTCTGCAGAGGAGGGAAAGTGCAGAGACAGTTATCTCTTCTGACCATCTGACCTCTCGCCTGGTTTCATCTCTGCCCATCCTGGGTAACACTGTAACTCACTACCAAGAGGGAAAATAGCTGGTTATAGCAGGCTTTGCCCCATGAGGACAATTAACATGCCCTGAAGAATAATAACCAAATTCTATATAAACAAACCTAAATAAATGAAGCATTACTTGAGCTCCAAATAGGATTTAGCACTGGAGAACAGGGATTGTGAGAGCTATGCCTTTGCCTTTGGCCCATGGTATGCTGGATGATACCGAACTATCTTTTTGGCTGTGGGCTGGAAAGGGCTTTGGTAAGCAAATTTCACTCTGCTTTCTTTCTTTACACCTGACAGCTACAGTCTCCAAGCTGGAACCAGGAGTAGCTTGCAGTGAAACCCTCTGATGAGCGGATGTGCTACACAGATCAGGGGGGCTGGGGTCTGCTTCATGCTTTTTTTTGTAGGCTGACAGGAAGGCTTGGACAGCTATATATCACTAAAATGGGTTTAGACCACTGCCATTAAAAGCACCTTTGAGGTCATGTTCATTTCCAGCTTTACTGTCTGGGTAGATGTTGTCTCCTAGAAACTGTGGTTTCATCTATTCTTAAAATTGCTTTTCCATAGGATTCAGCCACCAGCAGCTGACACCTTTAGGAGAATTTAGACTGACTGTTAGGCACTGTGCAGAGCTGGCAAAGAGCAGCATGAAAGAAAGGTGAAATTTACCCTATAAACAGCAAAAGTGATGCACACAAATATAATAATTTTCATTCTTTATTTAAGGAAAACCTGACACCTGAACTACTGCCTAGTCTGGATTAGCTGCCGGGAAGCCAAGTCGTGCACCCAGAAAAAGTCCTGAATGATGTGATGTGACAGCACCCTGAGCTCCCACAAGTGTAAGTGACAGGAGAAAACAGGTCCTAAGTGCTGGTGGAGAGAAAGTCGCCTCTTTTAGCTTCTGGAAAGATGTTTATTTGTAGCCACTTTTGGGTGACTATCTGTAATTGTTCTCAAGTGAAGGGAGGGTGAGCTGGGATGTCACCAAACCGTGAGGGGACCTGGTTGGCCTTTCATCCTGCCCTGGGCCAAGGGTGGGCTGCACAGACCCTGTTTGCCTGAGCCAAGGCAAATATGCCTTGGCTCAGTGCTTGTTTCTGTGTGCTTGGCTGAGGCAGAAGTGATTGTTCACAAACAGGTGAGAGAAAAATAAAGCAGAGAAATGAAGGGGCAGCCTTTTATGCATGAAAAGGGGAAAAGGCCACTTGAAAATGACTTGAAACCCCCTGAACCTTTCAGGCTACTATATTGACAGGACGATAAGAAGAGAAACTGAAGGCATTTTTAGGAGAGTTATAGTCTATGGAAAACAGAAAGTTCAGGCCATGCGTTTAGACAGGCTGGTTGAAATAGGCTGGCTCAGTTTGGCATGTCAAGTTTGGGGCAGCTTAGCCATAGTCCCAAGAATGGGGTGGGGAAGGAAAAGCAAGAGGAGAACATAGCATGGAGGCAGATTGGCTTCTGAATACTGACTTTCCTTCCTCCTAGTATTTTGCATTTTATGAATATATTTCTAGTCACATAAGTAGTTGCAAGTAGTTATGATACTGAGCAATTCTATAGGGATAACCTGTGCAATGCAAGTGTATAGGTAGCCACTTGGGTGCAAGTCTGTGGAGAATCAGGCCCAGAAAGCTTTTGTTTTTTTTCTCTATGAAATGCAAATGGCTTTCAATCAAAGGCCTGCTCACAAACTGGCACTAATTAAAATGTATCTTTGTTTTTTAACTGATACAGGCAGTTGATACGGGTTTTACATAGAAATTGCCTAGAGCATTTCCTGGATTTATATTGTTGCCCACCAAGGTTAGAAAGATACATTCAACCCCTGTATTAATATTTGCTTGGATGCTTAGGTGTGTATGCTCACAGTACAAACCTTCATAAATGTTAGTGCCATTGCACTTCCCTTGAATTCCCTGCTCCCATCATACAAAGGCAGGCAAGTCTTCCTTCAGTTTTCATTTAATTCAGCTGTGCACTTCAGCTTTGGTTAAATGAAGATTCTCAGTTCATGAAGTTAAAAACCCATTCTTTAAAATAATTTTCCTCTTCAGTGCTCATTCTTGAGCTCTAACTTTAGTTTACAGCAAGACCAACTTCTTGTTATTCTGGGAAGGGAGAATTCTCATTGGATTACTGTAGGGAGCAACTTAGACTAGAGGAGGACCAGATCTAGAGTTCACATTTTAATACTTCCCCTGAATGTTACAATAGGAGACAAAACAGAATAGAATAGTTCAGCTGGAAAGGACTAACAGTGATAATCTAGTCCAACTGTGCATCAGTATGAACAACAAAAAAAAATCACTATGTAAAATACTTTACAAATAAACCTTAATTCTTGCAAATTAGTCCCAAATTGTAGCTATTAAAACAATTAAAATAGGCAAGGAGATATTTTCTTTTTCTTGGACAATGTCACTATGCATAATAAACTCTGGAAGTGAGTGGTGCTTGGCTGAATAGCAAGAAAGTAGATCCCCTTTTCAGATGCTACTTATACTTGGAACACTGTGTCTAAGCAGAACTGCATGTATTTAACTATTGAAAGTTGGAGTTTTAATAAAGTCTACCTCAGGCATAGAACTGCAGTCTGTAATCTTGGTTTAGGTAAAGATACCTACATTAAGCTGTACATTCTTGGAGACTGGAACACACCAGACAGTCCTGTTGCAGAGAGCAGTGGCTGTGATGCTCCAGGAAGGGCTGCCAGTCATCAGCTTGCACACAGCCACATTGGCTTGAAGGCTAAGATAGTTTCCTGGCATAAGCACCAGCTGCTTTGTGCCACTTAGCTTCTGTGCTAGAAAGAATCCCACAGCATGTTTGATCTACTAGTGTTGGCAGAGTATCAACAGCCCCCAAGAAATGGTTTGTAGTCTGGCATGTGAAGGAATGAGTGAAAACACTGAGAGCAAACAGGTGTGTCTTGGCTTTCTGAAATGGCAGAATATCCTGCAGCAGTAGCATTCATTTCATTCCTCCCTTCACTTCATGCCTCTCAAAAGATAGTTAGATCTGAAGCATAGAGATGATGGTTTAAATATAATAATTTCTGCCTGTTTCAGTGGAATTATTTTAACTGGAAGTAAACTGGAGGAACTCAATGTGAAAATAAATTGTGTAAATATGTAAGTAAATAATTTCTTCACTCTCCCTCTTATTATAAGGAAATTATATTTGTTTAATTCTGCTGTCTGTCCCTCTTTCTGCCCCTACTTATAAACATACTGGCTGGTTTTGTCTCAAGGTTCTGAAAAGGTTTGTGAAAACATATTTGGGAACAGGAGTGTGAGTCAGGCATAAATCTGAAGAATAGATTTTCAATGCCAGTTCAAATTGTCTTTTTAAATGTCACTTCGAGGACATGTTCATCACTGACACTGCAAGGAGCCAGCAAGTGAGACCTTTTACCCAGCTCTTGGCATAGAATTAAGGGATAATGGGCAGGAATTGAAAATTCAGCAGTATGGAAAGGGAAGTCACAGAGGACATGGATCAACAACTTTTGTTATGGCTGGTGTATTTTATTTTTAATGTAAGTAAAGTTGCTGTGAAGTGATTAACTTACTGTATGTAAGTGCACCAGGTCCTGGGAGTGTGATGCATATGCCTCATTCAGTTCATCACAGGTCCAGAAAGACAGGAACGCTGAAGAGGAAACTGAAGAGGAAAACACTTGTAGCAGATCAAGATGATTAAGATATGGACAAGCATGTTGTTTGGATTTGTTTGTTTTATTGTGGAGGAGGATCTGAAAGGCAGGAAACAGTCTAACACCAGCAGGTAGACATACTAAAAATTGAAGTTTTAGAAATGGGAAAATGTTGCTGCTAACAGCAGTGGAGAGAAGGAAATAACATAAAAGGGAACAACATCAAAGGAAAAATACAAGCTGTTCAGTAATATCTGCAAAGTTTAGTTTTAAACAAATTGTAAATCTTCCAGGGCAGCAGATCAGAAGTGTTATTAAATGTGTAGTGCTAAACTGAGGGAGATCAGTTTGGTATTGAGATGTAGATTTGTGAGCCATTTACCTAAAGGCAATAGTTATATCAGTGTGAAGCGAAGAGGCTCCCTGAGGATAAGATACAGAAGATGACACCCAGGACAGAGCTTTGAAGAGCTCTCACAGGCAGGGGACAAGAGATAGTGCAGAATGAGGAGTCATTGGAGGGTGATGAGAAATCTGTATATGTGCTGGGCTGCAATGGAATACAGAGGGCAGTTTGTTAGGACTGGGGGCATCAGACATGCCCACTGTTTGCTCCTTGCAGCCTAGATCAAACTTATGATTGTTTGAGCTTACCTGTTAATAATAAATCTGATATCTCTATCTTACAGCATAGACATAACTTCAAAACTAGGGGCCAAAGCCAAGGTGAGTTTTAAAGGAGAAAAAAAGGGTAGCAAGGAAGGGTGGGAGCCAGGAAGGAGAAATATAGTAGAGACTGTCACAGGGCCGAGGAGGGGATGAAACTGAGTGCATGCAGTGTTCAGCACAGCAGAGGTGAAAAGGAAGAAGCTGGGATTGGTCTGGGAAGAAGTGTTGATTGTGAATAGGAATATTAGGCTTCAGAGGGATGAGGCAAAAGTTAATTACCAGGAGGGCCTGGGACCTGGGATTCTGTGTGTCTGTCTGGTGACTACTACAATGTACTTGAATGTTAGTAGGTGAAGGCTATGACTCCCCTCTCTTCCCTCCCACACTGCATTCTAGTCAGACCAAAATAAATACCCAAATTGCTCCACTTCATGCTTCACTCAGCCTTCCTTTCCCAGAGCAGTACCACTTTACACGTGCCTGGTGCCTTTCCTCCTCTCAGGCATGACTGAAACACACCTGCCTTAGGAGGGGGCAGTCTGTGGATGGTGGGGCCTGGCTCCCTGGTGCAGGAGCAGGAGGAGAGGCTGTCCCTCTTGCTGTGGAATTTGGAGGAACTGTGTTTTCTGAGAACCTTGCCACCCACACCAAAATACTCTTTCACTTTTTGGCAGAGAAATTTCAGGAAAGCAGCCACTGATAGGCATGAATTGTCATCAGTCATTTAAACAAATTTCATTCCCTTTCCACTTCACCTTCCACTTGCACCCATAACTCCCAAATCAGAGCCTCCTGAACACCAGCTGCACCTGGTTTAACTCTAGATGCAACAGCTGAAATTCTGTTTTCTGAAGTTGTATGTATTGACATTCACTTCATTCTAAAGTTACTGTTAACCTTAGCAGCAGAGTTAAATATGGAGTGAGAGATGACAGAGAATCTAGATAAAAATCAGGTATGCATAATTTCTGGGTAAGACAAGTATAGGATAAATCTCTAAAAATGGAGTTTAGGGTTTGAGAATGAAGAATCATTGTTTAGAACATTTAAGGCAATTCATCCTAAAGTGAAATGGTATTTCAGCAAAGACCTCTTTTTTTTTTTTCTTCCCCCTGTATCAAAGACAAGGGATTTTGCCTTGATTTGAACTTTACTTTTATTCTTCAGTAAGAGCTTAATGTGTTCTTAATGAAGGTGCTCAAGGGGGATCCCACAGTAGTAATTTGCTGGTTATGGATGGAAAACAATCCATGTGGAAATTGGTGGAAAGCAGCCAGGGGGCTTCCTTTTACACACTTGACAATGTTAAGGAATAAGCTTCTTTGTGTACACAGAGTGAATACATGGAGATAATCTGAATAGCTCTTCTGTAAAACCATCCCTGTGCAAGTTAGGTCAAATGAAATGTTGCAAGTTATCTCTGGAGTGAGACTCAATAATCAGAGAAAAATCTAGAATTGTTAACCACAAAGTTTTTCCACAAGTGGAGGAGTGTCAGATATGATACTGATAATGGGAGATCTGTCAGTTCATTTTTAGCAGCATAGGTAAGGAAGGCTGGAGAACACCATAGGTCTTTGTGCTTTTCAGTAACCTCACAGTGAAAATGCAAACCACAGTATCACATCTTTCTTAGAAAATCTGGGGTTATTCAGCCATGTAGTTGACAAATAATAACAGCTGAGGTTGCATGCCAGTGTGTTTCATATTTAATCTCATAGTCATCTGTCATGTGCCCTTTAAGCTGTGTCACTGAGACAGATACTTGCCTGTGGGAATTGGAAGTGCTCTCCAGGAACTGTGATGCCTTGTGTTGACAAGTCCTTGGTGAGTGTGAACTCTCACTGTTTTCTTCATCAAGGTGGCTGCTGAGGGAGCAAGTCCTATGCCAGCTGTGCCAAAGAACGATTACTAATTTATTTTAAAATTCACTTAGAATGGAGCGTGTGAACAGGGATGTTTCAATGTTTGTGTGTATATTGCTTATGATGAAATTTCTTATAAGTCCATAAGTGTATAAAATGTCATATATAGTTCCATTATAGCTTAGTAGCCTTAATGTAGTATAGAGCATGTTAGAAATAGAACAATACATAGTTTGCTCTGTAAAAGGGTTGCAGGTGTGTTTGGCTGAGGCTATACATTGCAGACCTGTTTTCTATCACCTTGCCCTTGTGTTGTCGTTTATATCAGTGCAAGTAGGTGTAAACTGCTGCTAATTCAGGGAGGTGGCAATAACTGCCCAAGGTGCAGGCTCAGACTTTGTAACACCCAGTATTGCACTGCCAAATATGTTCCCTGTTAATTTCACTTCCAGAGGACTTTTCAAACAAATAGCTACGTCCTGCTGTGTGTGTGGATGTGTTTGGTTGTTTCATTTTGGGTGTTTTTTTGTGCGTTTTTTTTTCTTTTTTTTCTAGCAGAGTTACTTTATCAAAGATGGGATTTTTTTTTCAAAAGCTGTTTTTTGACAATTTCAGTAATAGTGTTCAAGTCATATACAAAAGGGGCACTTAAAGGAACCGTTATCAAAAGTTGTTAAGGGGTTTTTAATTCCTTCTTGAAAGCATCCTCAGTTTTGTCTGACATATGGACCGAAGACCCACACATCCATTGTCAAAGTATCCCTAATGATGTGCTAGTTCTCAAGGATGTATCAGAGTGCTGCAGCTAACACCCGATAACACTGCTCACTCCAGTGCTGGCACACTTTGCCTGATGGGTGCAAAATCTCTGCTGAAACAGATCTGAAGCAAGCAGTCAGCATCTGCATTGACTTGCAGGACCATGCAGCGATCAGCAAAAAAATCAATTCTTACTCATACCCCTCTTTGTCAGGAGGCTAGATAGAATGCCTGATCCTTTTCCTCTTTGGATGTCTTTTCCACTTTGTTTCCTTCATGCAGGAAAGGAAAATGTTACGCTGTCTTACAAGTACTTAGCTATTTCCTGTTGTTTTTTTTCCAGAGCATAGCAGTTATGCATTGTAGCAAGACTTTCCTTCCCCCCGCCTCCAGGACTGAAATTAAAGCAGTGGTCCTATGTTTGCTACATTAGCAAAGACTAGGGGGGATTACAATGAATATCCTTACGATTTTGTCAAAGTGAATGCACCTAGTTAAAGTGATGAACGTCTCAGAGTTAAGGCCGTGTCATCTGAGACAGAACTGTGGGATGCACATGCTTGTGGAGGCTGATGGAAATAACTGCTCTTACTTGCTCTAACTTGTTTGCAGGCTGAGCAGGATTTCTGCAGGAAGAGAACTACAAGGACTTTGTTGTTTACAAAGTACAACATATAACTAACCCCTGGCACCAGGTCCAGGAGGCTGGTGGGCTGCCTTCTCTCTTTGCTCAGCTGGCCTCTTGCCTCATCTGCCTGCTGTAACTGGGATATTTGTAGTTACTTTCCCTCTCAGTAGCAGCTTGTGTCGAACTGTATGGTCAGAAACACACAGACATGATGTTTGTAGGTTTCTTTAATCAAACCAGCTGAAAAAAAGGAGATGGTCTCTGAGGCACTTCAGTTCTCCAGGCTAAGACTAATAATCTTTTAGTTTGAAGAATGCTAACCAGACTTCAAAGGGTATTTTCTCCCTGAAATCTCTCAATCTATTCCTGTATTTATTCATTATGTCTTAAGGCCAGGAGGGCCTAACCGGTTATTGACCCTGTCTCCTGTTCAAGGGGCCACTGTATTTCACCCAGCTGTCACAGACAGGGCAGTGACTGGCATTTGGCCAGAGCAGGTAGTCCAGAGGTGTTCAGTTTTGATAATGACCTTGGCTCTTACTATTTGTAAGTGCTCTTGGTTAAGTCATCAGGTGAAACAGGGTGTCTCTGTTAAAGTGACTGGATGAAATCTACTGCTCTGAGCACTTAAAAGCATTGAAAAGATAGTGGTTTCAAGGGATCTCTCTGCTTCAACTTCAAATCTAGATCATGTTTCTCAGTATCTTTTCTAGCTGAACTTGGCTTGTCTCAATATACTTGTGCTGAATCTGTCTGCTGCCAAGCGCAGAACTTAACATGGAAATATTAAACCAGATCCATTACAAAATCCCAGTGTATTGCATCCACATAGTTGTTATTGCCACTTGCATAATAATGAAGAGCTGCTGACTGCATTCATCATGTTTTTATTCAGTAAATCATTGTACCAAACTCTTTAATCTAAGAGTCTATAAATTGTTTGAGGCATTGACATGAACTTTTGCATGAAACTTGCCATCAACTGATCCAAATCAAGCCTATCTCACGTCTGAGGTCTCCTGTTCTGACTCAACTGTGAACCTTTGCACCTCTGGCTCATGCCTGGAAATGAAAATGTGTAAATACTTTACACTTAGGCCACTGTCAGCAGAGCCAGACCCAGGCATTTCTGAAACACCAGTGCAGTGCTGCCTATGTGCTGCTCCTGAGAGCTGCAGGTAGCAGCCACTTGATCAACAGTGATTTGAGGCAGATGGAGGAAGCTATGGGAGCAAACAGTAACCAAGACAATTGCCCTTCTCTAGGTCTCATCAAAGTGTAATAACCGCTTGGAGTAATATCACTGTGTTTAAGGTTTCATCAGAACAGCCTTTGTGCAAAACTTAATAGGATTGTCTCCATCCCCTCCATTTTTCTATTGAAAGAGGGGTAAAGTGGCCTGAACAAGGCTTTAAGTCTCTGTTTCTAAGCCCTAGTGTTTCAATTCTTAGTCTCTGAGGCAGATCTTCATGTATAACTGCCTTTTATAACAGATCTCAGTGAAGAACCACTGTCATTTTCTAATGGTAAGAAAAAGAAAATTTTAAGAGTTTTGAAGTTTTACTGTTGCTAATGGTCAGCTTGCTGCCAAAGCTTTAAGCAATTGGTTGGTGCTACAGCAGATGTAATAGCTATTGCTGCTATGTCTGCTTCACTCCCCTTCCTGTTCTTGGTCTCTTGCTAGTGCTTCTCTGACACCAGAGTGAGCCAGTTCACAGAGCAAAAGCACAAATTAAAAACCAACTCCTTTTATTTATTTGTTTGTTTGTTTGTTATGGGTGTGTCTTTCCACTGAATTGCCTCCCTTAATTGTGAACTGTTGAGGATTTTAGTTTCACAGTAATTTTGGACTGATGTAAGTGTTCTGCGTAAAGTGAAGTTGTCAACTCCAGCTCTTTCTTGGTTGTGCTCCTGCTGGAACTCAGGCCACCTGAATTGGGAGGCAGATCTTGGTGCTGACCTGGAGGAAAATCATCCCCCCACTCCACTCCCTAATTTTTTATCAGGTTAGTGTTGAGATGCTTTCTTGATATGGCTTACTGCGTAGCCATGCAAATACTAGGAGGAGGGCACAGGACCTCCTTTAGCTGGTAACTTCCACTTGTTTTGGCTTAGAGAAAACGTGGAAGGGCTACTTCAGCTATGCCCTTGTAAAACTGGATCCATTGCACTGACATGATCATTTTCTCTCTATTTCCATTGAAAGTAAATTAGAGCAGAATACAGCCAAATGGAAAGGAAATATACAGGATAAAAAGAGAGTGAAGGATGGGAAAATCAGACTGTATTCCTCTTCAGAAGTCCTCTTCCTTTTGAAGAACTGGAGATTGGCTTGAACAAGGAAAATATCATCTTGAAAACATTCCTGCATTTTTAGTTACTTTTTTCCAGGTCAAGATGCACTTTGGGATGGCACACCAAGGGGCGAATACACTACCACGAATTGAATATCCCATTTAGAAAACGCGTCCTTCTGACTTTGTTTTCTTTCTTCTGCCCACAGCACCCAGTCAGAGCACAGGGATTGGCGTGCTGCCAGTGACTGCCTCATCTTTATAAACACGCAAATCCCCCAAAAGAAACTGAGCAAATATTTCCTATGGTAAGTGTGAAAATCCCAGCCCTTGCTAGCTCCTTTCAGCTGAATTTTGCTCTATAATTACTAAGCTGAGTGTATAAAATAAAGGCCATGTTTGTCAGTAGTTTTTTCCAGTGGCCTTACCAGAGCTGCACTTGGTAGTCATTTCTGCAGAGTTACTCATAAGTCAGTGGGTGGTTTGGCTATGCTTGGCTTCAAATCTCTCATTGCTGTTAAAAGTTACCCGAACTAAAAAGGAAAATGTTCACAACTTGTCAATCCCCACCTGCTGAAGAAGCAGTTACGTTATTCTTTTTATAGTTCTAATTTTAATACCTCTCTGATACGTCTTTTAAAAATAATAATAATCTTACAAAGTCATTCAAGGGATATTTTTATGTTTTAATCATACTTTGTTCATATGTTCATACAGTGTAAAAGGAGTAGTTCAGCCTTGCACAAAATGAGGCTAATTTATCTCTTGAGTTGTGAAAGTCCTGTTTGTGATTTACACATAGGAAGGGATTTCAAGCAATGACTATACTGTTCCTCTCCACTAGGCTTTCCAATTAAACTCCTCATTCTAATGCTCACAGTAAAAGACATATTATATATCACTAGTTTTAAATGTTATGCACGTGCTGGTTTTAAGCAAGCATAGCTGTCCTCCTTCTTCCTTGCTGTTGCGGATGAAAGTGTCTTTTTCTTAAATTGGGTTTTCCCCTCTAGTTAGTAGATATTGTGACAACTTTGTCTGAATATCATCTTTTTGTTGCACTGGACCATTGCTCAGGCCTACAATTAGTCCCACCTTGATAATACAGTGCTGTTTAGCCCTCCCCCTCCTCCAGGATAGATACGTCTATTCTTCAGAGCATAACAGCTAAAATAATTTGTGTCCCTCCCAGGGTTCTATACTGGGCCGAGTATTGTTCAACTTATTCATCAATGGCTTGAAAGAAGGGACAGAGTACCTACTCGGCTAATTTGCTTATGATACAAAACTGGGAGGAGCTGCTGATACCTCAGAGGGTTGTGCTGCCCTTCAGAGGGAACTTGACAGGTTAAAGAGGTGGACAGAGAGGAACCTTCTGAAATTCAACAAGGGCAAATGCAGGGTCCTGCACCTGGGAAGGAATAACCTTGAACACTGCTACAGATTAGAGTCATAGAATCATAGAATTCTTGGGAGCTGACCTGCTGGAAAGTAGCTCTGCAAAGAAGGACTTGGGCTGGCAGAGAAAATCTCACAGCACAGTCTCAGTAGAATGTTGAGCAGCAGAACCCAGACAGAGTCCTTAACTGTCCATGAGGAACAGGTGAGCATGCTTAGAGGAGAGATGTTGACTCCTTGAGCCTGAGAGCTGGCTTTACCAAGAGGTGATTGAGGCATTTCAAAGGGTACTTGTAAAGCAGTAAAAATCAGGATGCTGCATGTGGCACTCAGTGTTGCTGGCAGTATCCATAAAAGAGAAGATTGGGGATCTCTGAATAAAGAATCCTACAGAAGTCTAGAGAAAGGCAGAACCTAAAAATCAGTGGGAGCTAAATCTGTTGTCTCAATTACTTTTATGTTTCAGGACCTCACAACCCTTAAGGTTGGTTGTTTACTTGTTTCATTACAACCTCTCTTTGTGAGATAAGAGTTGTGCTGCCATCACCACCAGAGAAAGGAGCTGTGGTGCAAAAAAGACTGTATAGCATGCACATTACTATAGAAGGGTCCCATGGCAGAGCAGATAATTTACCATAGAGCTCTGCAACTCTCTCCCCTCCCCCGCCATGCTCAGCTTTTCAGCTTCTAACATGCTTCTTTAAAAATTTATTTCCTTGTGGGAGCACAGAGGACTGGCTCATGACCCTCCAGAGCTGCAAGGTCAGACCTTCATTCTTGAAAAGCTGATGGAAGGGTAGTTTTCATGAACTATGTAACATGGGGTTGGGAAGACATTTCGAGGCATCAGAAACATAATGAGAAAGGCCAGTTCATGTAATGAGGTGACTTGCAGGTGCAGCACAAAGGTGAATGAAATTTGTTGAGTTTAAAAGAAGATTTTGTTGTGCTTTGCTGTTAATATCTATCTGCTAACACAATGGGAAGGTTATTACAGATTGCTGCAGGATGGATAGAGATTAGTCTGGCGGTCAAGGGAGCCAGCAAAAGCCATTATTCATGAGCTCACCTTAGTCTTCCTTCTGACAGCTGGGAAATAAGTTTCTAGCAAAAATATAGAGTTCTTACCTTCTCTGTATCTCTTTCCTTATTTCCATGCTGTACATGGATACTCCGACAGATCTGTTCCTGAGTTAGGTTTCTGAGCTTTGTTTGGGCTTTTTTAGGTTACAGACCATCTTTGTGGAGTCCTGGGATGAGCAGTTTATGTTATATTTCCATGCTGGACGTACTGGCACAGTTTTCACAGCAGTTACTGGAAGGGAGAGAGCAGCATCTTATGAGTACCAAGTTCCCTCAGAATTTTGTTGTCAGAACTGGACTTAGGAGCAGCATGAAATACACACATATCATCCCTTAATGTCCTTACAAAGGGCACCTGTCAGAAAAGTTTGTCAGAAAAGCCATGCCATGCCAGCTCTGAGCAAGTTGTAACAGCAGGCATACAGAAAACCACACTGCATTTTTCACTGTTGCAGACAATAAGGTCCATTCTGGTTCCTACTAGTCTTTCTTAGAGAGATGTCCAGCTATCACAGCTTCATAAGCTGCTCAGTAGCACAACCAAACACTGAAGCAGTAGTAGAAGCATAATGCACCTAGATCCTGCTCATTTAAAGTTGTCACTGCTTTTCTTCAGGTTTGTGATTGCTCCCAGTCCTGGTTTGAGTTTCTAGGAATTGCTGCATCAGAAATGGTTGTTCAGGGAAATAAAGTGTTAGGAAAACAATGTGAGCAGGTCAGGAGTTTGAAATTTGTCAACCACTGCTTGCCAGAGGGGGCATATGCATCACATAGATCTAGATGGATAAGCAGCTCTAGAACTGAACTTGCACCCTTGAGATTTGGGCAGCACACAGCAGCTCTGTATCTTTAGGATTTGTAGCAATAGAAAATGTAATTCTCTTACACAACTATGTGTAGACAAAACCCTGCTTTGCTAATCTTTTGATATATGGGGAAACAGCAGAGAGGACAGTGCAGCTTACACTTTTCTGACTCACTAACTCCTCTTACACCTCCCATCGGCTCACAGTATGTTCCTCACTAGCTGATTCCCTCAGTCCTTATTTGCTCACTCTTTATTAGCACAAAGGTACTGCCTGGCTTTAAAACACTGATGTAAAGGGCCAAGGTTAAAATATCGATGCCTGAAGATCGGAGTGTTAGGGAATCTAGGAACTAGAGATTGCAGAAGTGTTAGCATCCCACACCTGATCAGGGACTCGGGGGCAGATTTAAAGCCCAAATGCAACTCTTCAGGCTCTCTCACCTAGAGTGAGATAGGGACACCACTGAGTTTGGGCATTAAATGTTTTGTGGACCATGCTTCAGTGTTTGAATGATCTGAAAATTTGAAAGTCCCACTGAGTGGCAGAAAACATCATATGTCACTTGTGTATTCTGGAAAATGGTTCCTGTAGACTATTAGTTTCAGGCACCCATTTCTAAAAATCTCGAGCTGGAGTTGTTTAAAGTTGTTCTTTGGGCACAGTTCAGATCACAGCCTGAGCAATGTTTAAAGTAAAGCAGACTTTTAAGTGGGTTTTATAAACTGATAGTTTTATATATTATTTATTACATTCTTTGGTTATTTCAAGAACAGATAATTGTGTTTTTTCCTGTTTTCACTTGGTTTTGTTTGGGTTTTTTTCCCAGCAGTTGGTCTACTCTGCCTTCATTGCCCAAATGTAAATGGATGCAGACATTTCCAGATGAAAGTTTATGACATTAATGAATCAATAATGATTGATTTTTGTTTTCCTCTGTGAAGCCCACATAATGGGAGCTGGCTGCTTATCACTGAGCAAGATCATTGAATGATTTAATGGAGGTTAAATGAAAAGTAAGAGTTTTCATACTGGTGTGATGCAAATCCTGCATCCAATTAAAGCCTCAAAGCATTTTTTAAAAGCTATATAAAAGGTGAATCATTTCTGTAAACAGCCCTTAAAGTGAAAACTCAACACCTTTGCTGTGGGAGAAGTAATAAGATCTCAAATACTTCTGCAAACAAAGAGTGCCTTGCCTTCTGCAAGCTGCTCTCTTTTTTCAGCAGCTCAGCATGGGGTGCCAGAAAAATCATTAACTGGCCCATCTTGCACTTCTGGCTTTTCCACACCTGTGTATCATGATCTCTGCTGTAACTTTATGGACCGTGAGGAGGCAGGTTTGACGCCATGAAAGACAGGCTCAGCTAACAGCTGCAGGATGGGCAGAAGGCCAGACAGTAAAATGTAAAGAGGAGGAAGGAGAGAGATCACCTTTGAAGTTTACAAAAAAAAAAAAAAAAGCATGACTTTGACCACTTCCTTTTTTAATTAGCTGTCTCAGGTACATTGACCCACCAGTTTGAATGGAAACTGGTGAGGGTTTGTTGGAAATGCTGAAGGGAATACTGTAAGGGTTTCATCTTGATATAACTCTCTTTTTGTAACCTTTTTTAGTTTGGGGGTTTTTGTTGTTTGTTTGGATTCTGTTCTGTTTTGTTAAGTTTAACATCCGAGTATAATGTCAGGAAAAAGAGCTCATTCTATTTTGGAATGCCTGAACTACAGCTAAAATCTGTATCTTGCAAGTGTGAAAAACATTAAAGCTATGCTGAAAGGTAGGATTTTGATCCCATTCTAGCCAGGAAATTAATGATTACAATTCCCATAGCAACCAGGACACAACTCTGGGACACGCAGGTTGAATTTTTTAATATATGTATATAGTGTTAACTTTTGGTTAATATCCATGCTAGCATCAGGAGGTTGCTTTTCATTTGTTTCACTGTAGCTGAAAGCTGAATTGGAGGGATCCTGTAGAGGAACTGCTGTTGCTGCAGGAACCAAACTTTCCTATGCCCTCAAGAGGCCAAAAGTTCACTTTGAACGAGTATGTCCCTATCTATGGATGTTAAAGCATGTTCAGGGAGAAAATGCAAATTGTCAGTCATCCGTGTAGGAACTATACCCATTAAGTTTACAAGACTATAAATTAAAAGTAAGTATTTTGATGCTAATAATCTATGTTAGGTTCAGATCTTTAGAGATGGAGGTGTTTTTCCTACAACGTACTTTTGTGACTGAAAAGGCTTACATTTAAACATGCTTTAAGGATCAGGACATCTATTTGTGCCCACAGAGGGATGTAAAATTGTTGCTATTAAAACAAGTGGTTCTTGTAGACGGGGATTAGAATTATTTGCATATTCTTGCCTGTGCAGTGATAGTGATACTTCATGGTAGGTATTAAGAGACTTAAACACTCAAAATATTTTCCATTTCTCCTGCTGCAAATTTGAAAAAGGCATTCTCCAAAAGGAAGACTGCAACTGGGAAGAAAAAAGGAAACCAAACATATTTTGAAGTGCTACAGATCCTCTAAGAAAGCAGATGCAAAATACGCCCTTATAATGTTATTAATAAATATAAAACTCTAATAATTCAGAACTGAATGAGTTATCTACCAGGTAGAGAATTTCTATGAGGTGATTAAAGGATGATACAGTCAAATCCTAAATAAGTATTCAGCAGGTTCAAGCCTTGGAAAATTAATTTGGGAATTTATTGGGCATACAAAAAAAATCCTTCAGACTGAACTGGGAAAAAAAATCAACAGAATTATCTACTGTCCTGCTGTAAAGTGCAGAGTGATCTCAGAATAAAGTCATAAAAATTCACTGTGCTTTGTAACTGCAGTAGAATCATAGAATCAACTGGGTTGGAAAAGACCTCAAACATCGAGTCCAAATTAATTTGGGAATTTATTGGGCATACAAAAAAAATCCTTCAGACTGAACTGGGAAAAAAAATCAACAGAATTATCTACTGTCCTGCTGTAAAGTGCAGAGTGATCTCAGAATAAAGTCATAAAAATTCACTGTGCTTTGTAACTGCAGTAGAATCATAGAATCAACTGGGTTGGAAAAGACCTCAAACATCGAGTCCAACCCTACTGTGGTTATTAGACCATGGCACTAAGTGCCACATCCAGTCTCATCTTGAAAACCTCCAGAGATGGTGAATCCACCACCTCCCTGGGCAGCACATTCCAATGCCTGATCATGCTCTGCTTGAAAGAAAAAGAGAACGACAAACAAACTGAAAACAAAGCAAAAAAGTAACATTGGATATTACTATAAATACACCAAATTCAGGTAGAAATTCAGCTTTATATGGAATTTAAATCTGGTGCAGTGTGCCAGTGTGTTTTAAAAACTTCAAAAAAGGGCGAAAGGGGGCAGCAAACTGTGTATTGTGTTATACGTGGGTGATTTACGTAATTTAAGAAATTGATGGAGTAATTATTCTCTTGTGATGTTTTTCATACAATGCTTTTAAGCAGAAAATTAAAAAGAGTCTTTAGACTCATGTTGATAAACTGTAGTTGAAATACATAATTTGATATAGCATATGTAAAGAAAAGGATTTATGTATATTAGTTTAAGTATAATTAGATTGATTTTTACAGAATCTATTTTAATACCCCAGTATATAATATAACAAATCTGTCTTTCATTCCTTGGTGTTTGTTTTTCTGTCTCTGGACATACAAATTAACAGAAAAGCATACTCGGGAGCTTGCAGACAGATGGTTCCCTCTAGCTGAAACATCTCCTACTGTAGGAGTGTGGATTTTATTTTTAAAGATCAGGTACTGTAGATAGACTTCATGGTGTTTTCAGAATTTCTATAGACTAATGGCCTCTAAAAAGTCTCTCTAGTGTTTATGGCTCTTATGGACTCTATGCATAAGACAAATTTCTTTTTCCAATATCACATTACAATAAAATATTCTGAACACATAACAGGTTTTTGTAGATGATGGTAGAATACAGCACAATTGATGGCTCAGCTTGTAAGTTTTTAAGTTTATTTTTATGAAACCCTTGTCAAAACCTGTATAATTTATTAAGGGATTGGATCTTGGAAAATTCTATTAACTACAAGACTTTTAGGCTTATTAGGTTATTGGAACTGTATAACTGTAAGGTTCTTTTCTTCTAAAGAAAAGATAATCTAATCCACTCACCTGCCCACTGCAGCCTCAGATAGTACCCACTCATCATTGATATTTATCTAACTTTCTCAGGGACCTGCTCTTCCTGTCAAATTTGGTCCAGATCCCCCTTTCCTTAATATTAAAGTGTATTTCTCAACCTGGAACTTTGACCTTCTTCCTGCAAATAAAGCCCATTCCTTTTTCTTCCCTTCTCCCCCCCCCATTTTT
Source organism: Acanthisitta chloris (assembly GCF_000695815.1). Lineage (NCBI taxonomy): Eukaryota > Metazoa > Chordata > Aves > Passeriformes > Acanthisittidae > Acanthisitta > Acanthisitta chloris. The sequence continues at coordinate 54,355 of NW_008671013.1, forward strand.
CCCCAATAAATACATAGAAAAAACCCTTTCCAAAGGTTTGCAGGTCATAGTGTCTTCAGTCTTTTTAAGCTAACACCATTTTAATTAATTGCATTTTCTAAACCTCTGTTCACCTTCATTGTTCTCTTCAGCTGTTCTGTCACTCTCTTAAAGAAGCTCACACACCACTGGATGCCGTACTCCCTTCAAGATGTAACACAGCATATAATTGAATTACTATGTTTTGTGATTTCCAGCCTGGACTTATGTTCCTAGTTCCTCTTTCAGTGCTTGGGCTTGCTAAGCTTGCAATCCTGGGTAGCTACTCAGCTTTCACCTCACTCTCTAACCAGCTGCTTTGCAGCCTGTCTTCATGTAGGGCATTATTCTTGCACTGTCTTGCGTTTGTCTGTGCTGGATAGCATGCTGCTGCTTCAGACCATGCTTTCAATTTGTCCAGATCACTTTGTATTCTAAACCCAGAGTCCTGGTAGTCTTTTCCACTTGGTGTCATCCACAGATTTAATAATAGCATCCACTGCTCTGTCACTGCATGATGTATTATGGGCTCTAAGATTAATACAGGAGGAATATAAATAGAATTTGTCAAAAGGATTAAAACTGTGTCTAGTGGTTCTAATAGTGGTCCTTGGAATACTATCTCAGGAGCCTCAGTGATGGAGTATATGGATGTACAAAGACTTATGGCCTGGAAAAGAAAAGGAGTTGGGAAGTAATAGGACAAAAAGCAACAAGGTCTATCTTCCTGATAGAAATACAGCCCCACTTCCTAATAATGTTGTGGCATGTCTAGTGACAGAGCTAAATGCTGAATTGGAGGTAACAGAAATAATTCTTTTGTTGAGGCTAGGCTCAGTTTTCCTGTGTCTTTGTTCCAGGTGATTTATGAATGTCACCAGAGTAAAAGTCTAACCCCTGCCATAGTTCTCTGTTTTACAGTGTTAGAGATTGGATAATGGCTGTGTTGTCCTCGCTAGCTGACTGCCTTTTTTTGTACTGACACAAAGGGGAATCTCTGCAAGCCATCCCCAGGTGAAACATAACTGAAGTTATGAGACATTTTCTGCTTTCAGGAAAGCAGACCTGAGTTCTGTGATGTCTGGATCAAAGAGATTGCTTTTCATAAAGAAACACATTTATTCTTTCGGTACCTTGCAGCCCTAGCAACATGGGTGCCACTAAGTCCTAGGTTAAGGAGAGCAGGTTGTTTTGGGTTTGGGAACCGTCCAGGATTCCAGTGAGTCATAGAGATGGGGGGGATTAAAAGGCATTTTGCTTCACATCAGTAGTGAGTGAGTGCTGTAGCAGACTGTAAGCCACCATGCTGTTTCACAGTGTGATGCTTTGAATGAGTCTTCACAAGAGTTCTTCTTTTTTAAAATTCGAACTGTTACCAAAATTTTTGTCATGGTAAGAATGGTGAGCTCTCATTGGAAGAAGGTGCAGTATTGCACACTGAAACAGTTGGCAGCCTGAAATTCCTATTTATCCTGTTAGGCCTACATTTTGCTACTTATATTTTATGCTAAACCTAGATGTTGGATTATATCCCACAGCTGCAGCTTTCTGAGCCCTCTGAATTGCAGAGAAGCCCTGAAGAGCCTTGTGAGGAGGTGAGCTCTCCCAGCAAATCTTCACAGGATTTCTCTTTTATCCATGCTTTCTCCTCACTCCCTCACCTCCCAGCCCAAAGTTTATTTGAACCCCACAAGTTTATTTGAACTCTTGTAATTAGATCAGTCTGGGAGAACAACCAAAGTGTCAAGGTTTCAAAGAGAAATTCAGAAAAGTCAAGAGCAAGTAGAGACTTGAAGGGGCGAAAGGGAAGTCGAAAAAAATGCTGGTCTTTATCATGGTAATAGTAATGAAGCCAAGCTGAAAAAGCCCAGACAAGGGGCTGAGTTACTGTACTGTAAAGTGTTTCCCGCCCCTGGGCTTCACACTGGAGCTCCACCAGCGCATTAGGGAGCCGCGGAGCCTCTC